>NW_012136414.1:5527342-5528896 GCF_000956105.1 Propithecus coquereli | reverse complement strand
TAAGGGCTAAGTGCAATACATTATATAAAGCATTTAGTATGGTGTCTGAGGCATGATAAATTCTTAATAAATGGTATCTATTATTAGTAGTGGTATCATTATAATAATCATCATTGTCATCAACAGCATTACAATAATCAAAGCTTAGGACAGACAAAAATTAAGGTGATTCACACCGATGTCATGTTCAGACATACAACTGGGTGCAGCAATCATTGGGATTATGCAAGTATGATCTGATCATTTTAATATCCAACTCATACAAAGTTGTGCAAAATTAAATTGCTTGATAACTTCTAAAAAGATAATCAAATTATAGCTGTAAAGAACAAAATATCCAGCAGCTACTTTAAGAAATCCAAATCTAATCATGTTTACACTAATCAGGTTTATAGCCCTCCCATGACTTCTCACTGCTCTTTGAATAAAATTGGGGCTCTTCAAAATGTCCTTCAAGGCTCTATGGGATCTGGCTCCAGTCTCTCTTGGCCTCACTTCCTTCCCTTTCCTTCTCTCCCTTCACTCACTGTATTTACCAGACACACTTCTCTTTCGTTTGGGTCTCTGTTACTGAACATGCCCAGGGTCACCTCTATCATTCTATCATGTCACTGTTTCATTTCTTTCTTGGCAATATGACTACCCAATGTTGTCGTGTGTGTGTGTGTGTGTGTGTGTGTACTTGCTTGTTTACTGTTGGCTTTCTCCTGCCTTATAGAACGACATCTTTATAAGACCAAAGACCATTGACATAATATGTAAATTTTTGTGTCTTCAGTGCTGAGAACATTGACTGGCACATGGTAGAGCTCAAATAATGTACGGATTAATAAATAAATGTATAAATAAATGAAATATGCTGAGATCTGGTCAATTCATTTGTACCCTAATTTTGACCTTAACCTTGAAAGATTTTCTCCATTTTTAAATTGAAAAACAAAACAAACTGAAGTCATTACTTATAGGAAGTATTTATTTTTCTTTTCTATAATATTTTCTACTTATAACTGTATTTTAACATGTAGATGAATTGTACATTACTGTAGGATAAGACCTGTTCTGTACACATTTCTTCATGCTTTTAAACTCAAATACCATATATCTAAAACATTAATCATGATGCCTTTTGTGAGGTCAAAATTTTTATGCATGGAGGCCTGGGGACATGTTCTAAAATAATTTTTCATAAAACTAATCTCACAGTAGTTTGATAATTCAAGGCTCAGAGCCTGTTATATTTTTCTCTTTAAAATGCTTGCAATTTTATACTGGATATAGTTTAGAGCATAGCAATAGAACATGCATTTCCATACATTGGTCCACTTGAGGGGATTTTGAGCCTGCTTTTCTATCTTTTCTAGACTGCTGGTTTCAGAGGGTCAAAAGATTCAGGGTTCAAAATAGTGATCTCCTGAGACTAAGGTTTGTTACCATGGCCATAAGCAAAATAAATCAGTAAGCAAGGACAGGAAAAAGGTTGTCTCTTATTATTGCAAAGCAAGAAAGGTCAACAAAATTCAACTCTTTGGGGCAGATATATTATATAGTCCTATG
>NW_012136414.1:5526334-5526638 GCF_000956105.1 Propithecus coquereli | reverse complement strand
AGACTAAATGGTAGTGAATATTAGAAGATTGTTGCTAAATAGAAAGCAAAAGTACTATAGTGAAAAGACGTTTTTAAAGTTCTAAACAAAAATGGAAGTATAGGAGACAAAGAAGCAGTCTTTATGATGTGGCGGCTGGAGGCTCAGCAGAATTGCTAACACTGGTACTGAGGCAACAGCAGCTAGCACTTTTTTTTCCTAAGGAAAAGCTGAATTCTTTTTTGCTGCATCCGAGGCCCCAGTCTTTCTGGGAGGCAGGTACCAGATAGATTAGATGTTAAGGAGGGATACACCTAGTTTTTAA
>NW_012136414.1:5518499-5523984 GCF_000956105.1 Propithecus coquereli | reverse complement strand
TAGTTTTGAGAAATACCATTCTTTATCTGCTCTAAATTACAATGCCACCTATTAATATCAGTTTCTAACATTAATATAAATTATTTAGGGTCAGAATAAATATAATTGAAGGTTAATTACTATTCATCTATGTGAGTTGAAGCAAAAGAAATGGAAGAGACATCTAAATTAGCAAACAACAAATATCAGAAGTCAGAACAGCATCTTATAAAACCACTTGAGTTTGCAGAGTCAGTGAAGAAGTCTCAGAAATATGGTTACCTGGATGGAGAACCTTTGCTTACTTGAGTCTATGAATAGAGAAGCAAGCAGCTAGACTAGGAGCTGGGAATTCTGCCTTACCTCTTCATTAGGAAGCCACCTGCTGGTAGATGTCAGGTCTGGGCTGCCTCACAAAACACATAGGGAAGCTTTACTGTCTATGCAGGGTTGAGGGTTGTGACATCAATGAGAATTAAATAACTCCTGGCATCAGAACTTCGAGGAGAGCACCTGTCACATAGTACTGTAATGACTGTTTACATTTTGTCACCCCAGTCTAGATTGTAAGGCCCAGGTGGGAGCAGATTAGGTATTGTCACTTTTTTAATATTAAATGCCTATCTACCATGCCTGGTATTTAGAAGTTGTTAAACAAATACATATTGTGGAATGAATGAATACAATGACGGAATAAATACATTCCATCCTGGATTCAACATTCTGCCCATTTCTGCCTAGTCTTCTGTTTTTGATAATGACATCCAGGGACAAGTTATTGAAGGATATGAATTGGTTTTTAATGAGCCTAAGTAGTTTAATGAGTAGTTCAGAATGGATTATTAATAGCCCTGTTTTCCTTATCTCCCTTTCTGATCTAACATCCATAAATTAATTCAATAATTCTTTGAGGTGACAGTTGGTTGTTAAAGACAAATTACACCAGATGGAGTTAAACAGTCAAGGAAGACCATTCAAGACTGTAATAAGGAGAGAGACTAAATTCAACTTCATCTAAACAAAACATGAAAAGTTGTTAAGAGTTGGGATGAGCTAGTGGGCAAGACCTGGAGGATGTTAGGGGGCCGATTGGTCAATGTGATTAGGCCATCTGCATCTGCTAATGGGCACTTACTGAAGTTCAGCTCTTACCCTTCCACAGAGACTGGGAGAGAGGGGCATCATCTTTCTCAATGATTACAGTTTGAGGGGATGGCTCCCAGGTTCTTGAGAAAGGCATTCCTGGAATGTAAAACTGGCAAGAGGCTTGGAGAAGAAGTATATCTCACAGAGGCAGAGAAAGAATTTACAACTGCGTGTTTTCTAAAGCAAATGCTCTAACAAGGGGGAGGTCAGGGGCCTGTAGTCAGGGAGAAACCTGTCTAATGTTTAGTGAGGCTAAGTGGAATGTCGAGGGCATCTTGGTCACAGTGTACATTATAACTCAGTGAATGAGTTTTCTAAAGAAAGCGCCTGCCTTTTATGATTAGAAGGAGACTTTATAGAGAGTAGCTTCAGGTAGGAATGAGGCAAAAACCAGTGTCCGGGGTTAGTAAGTGGCTGGATAGAATTGGAAGGAGGAGGAATAGACTCACTGAAATTTCTTGGCAAAATAAAGAAGAAAGGCAAATGATTGCTCAAAGATTGAAGGGATTTGAGCACCATGAGTCAACAACAGGTGGGTGGGTGGGGACAGAAGGGATTAAGCTGGGTTATTATTCTCCAGGAGGTGGGAAGGAACCATGCAAAGAGCATACATGGAGGGATTAATCTTAAATGGAGAGGAGACACTGCCACTGAGTCAAAAGAAAAGAAAAATGAGGTAAATATGTAAATCAAGATTATGTTCTTCCATGTTGCTCCTGACGTTATTATTAATAGTGAATCCTTTTCGTGGGAAATAATGACTTTCTCATTGAAGATGCACAAAACATTTGTTTGCCAGAACGTGACGCTGTGACCCACAGATTTGCACAAAGAAATAACAATAAATAGAGGACTTAATTTTAAATATTTCTCTTGCATAGAACTTTAGACTTCCCAAATCCTCTTACCTAACAAGAAAATTGAAGAGCACTGTAAAAGCTATAATTTGTTCATTATTGGTAGTTATTGTTTTTTGATGTATTGCCATATTTTGGTCATGTCCCTTGCAAATATTATATATCAGTGTGTATTCAACAAAGTAATCCTCATCTCAGTGAGATAATTAAGGAAGACATTTATGTAATTTAATAGTCTAAATACTTTAAAACTTCTCACAGGTGCTGATTGTATTTGGTTTATACTTTCACCTATATCCATGAGAATATATATCTATCATCTCTGCATCTCTGTCTCTGCCATCTCTATCATCTCTGTCTGTCTCTATCTCCATCTCTATCTCTTTATCTCTATCTCTTTTTAGATTTGGAGCTGGTTTAGTTTCCAATCTGCATTTAGATTCTATTTAAAACTCCTTTTATTCAAAAAGTATTTGGATTAATTAACATTACAGATCTGACACCATTTGACTCTTGGGAAAACCCCTTATTTGGGTGTCATTGGGAAATTCTTTAAAACTCCTTTTATTCAAAAAGTATTTGGATTAATTAACATTACAGATTTGACACCATTTGACTCTTGGGAAAACCCCTTATTTGGGTGTCATTGGGAAATTCTATCAAAAATGTCTTGAAAAAATTTTATAGGAGAACAGCAATCCCTATATATAACTCCCTCCCATGTTACCATATGTATATATGGCTATTGTGACACTGCCCAGAGCAGGAAAATGGAGACTTTCAGAAAAATAATTTCATTGATTTTTTAATTCTTTTAATCAAATCACTGAAGTAAAATTTTAGTGATCTGCACATACCACTGAATTTCTCTATTAGATAAGTAAACCAAAAAAAATTATTACAGTAGAGATTATACAGGATTTTTTCCTATCCTCTCAAGATACCTATAAATGGAAGCTATATATTGATAAAAAGCTTATAACAATTAGAACTAAAAAAATTACAGGAGGCTAGAGTTTTAGAGTTCACATACCATGTGCAGTTATTACCTTTGTGGTAATTGTGTGCATAAAGATACAGTTTGGGTTCCAAAAGTTCAAAGGAAGTATTTATAAAGCCAAGAACAATTCTCTTGTTACAATTTCTGATTTACACAAGTGCACTTCAAAGCAGCAGACAAGAGCCCTTGTAATTTCCAATCGTTTAAAGACCACTTTGAGAGCCCAAATCCACATGATTCAGTGCTCCCGGTTATTAACATCCTGTACTGTCATTTACCCATGTTTGTTAAACAGTTTTTAATTGCTATTTTCCTTTCTTACTTAAACAGTCATCTTTGTAAATGAACAGAAAATCTAGCATTTTTTTCCCTTTTGCATTGTAAATTTAAAATGAAAATCGTGACCATGTTCTGAGCAACCGTTTGAGTTACTTTTACTTCATCATGCAATTTCCTTTGCTGTCTTTTGAAAGTGTCAACTACCTTTTGACTGTTCATCAAATCATCATCACTGTACCTGTTGCCTTGGAGTAGGAGGCTAGATATAAGATTTTATTTATTTCCTCCACAAATATTTTTAAAAGATGGAGAGCTTGATTTTAGCAGTGTTCAGAATTGAATTTAATAATACTTACGGGGATTTTAAAAACTCAAATTTAAAAAATGAGGTGAAAGAAACAAAAGACAACGGTATTGATGAGGATGTGGAGAAATGGGAACACTTGCATACTGTTGGAGAAAATGTAGAATGGCACAGCTGTTATGAGAAAGTAGTATAGAGTTTCCTCGAAAAAACTAAAAATAGAACTATGCTAAGTGAAATAAGCTAGTCACTGAAAGACAAATACTGCATGCTCCTGCTTATATATCTAAAATAGTCAAATTTGCAGAATGAAAGAGTGGAATGGTGGTTGCCAGGGGCTTGATAGAGATATTAAAAGAAAGGAGGAGTCACTAATCAATGGGCGTAAAGTTTTAGTTAACTAAGACAAAGAAGCTCTCAGGTTCTGCTGTACAACATTGTACCCATAATAAAAAATAATGCATTGTACACTTAAAATTTGTTGAGCGTTGTAGGGGGGAAAGGGCGTGCCTCAAATCAGGGTTTGGGTGTGGCAAAGTCATAACGTGTAACCAAAATGTTTGTACCCCCATAATATCCTGAAAAAGAAAATTTGTTGTGAGGGTAGGTATCATGTTATGTGTTCTTACCACAATAAAATAAAATTTAAAAAAGAATGTGAATAAAATATTTCATTCTCACTCTGGTTTTAAGGGTTCATGTATAGAAACAGATACAGATTCCTTTTCATTGTTCCAATTCATATCTTTGTTGGTTCTTTGTATTCACCTTTGCTTTTTTTTTTTTTTTTTTTTTTTTTTAGGGGCAATTAGATAGAACTGAATTTTTCTTCAAAAAGTGAATTGTCATTTCACTTACAAAGACTAAGATTTGCCTAGATAATTTAAGTATAATCCTAACGCTTTTGACCATATTTTAAAAATTCATCTCAGAAATATTGAGCATCTACTGCAAGGAAGGCCTTCTGTTAGGCACTGGGTGTAAAGTTGTGAACCCAGCAGGTGCATTTCCCACCTTCGTGGAGTTCCCACTATGAAGGAGCACACTGGCAACGGCCAAATAAACACATAATTATATAATTACTACTTATGATAAATACTATAAAGGGAAACAGCAGTGAACAATAATAGAAATAACACCAGTGCACTTATGTATCCACAGACCCATAGGATAAAGTGTCTTCATAGAATTAGCTGAAACCTAAATGAGAAGGAGTGAAACAGGTGAGGAAGGAGGAGCATGCTGTTCCAGGCGGAATGAGCTGTGGCCCTAAAGGCCTTGAGGTAGGAGACAGAGTTTGATATAGTCCTGGAACTACGAGCACAATGGGACAGGGAAAGGGGAAGATGAGTTGGGGAGCAGGTAGGCAGAGGCCAAGCGATGCAGGGAGTAATAGTCCACGATACAGAGTATGTTTGTTTGTTTGGTTTTGCAGTATAGAAGGATATTGTTGGAAAAATGTAAATAGGAAAGCGGCATGTTCCAATTTATTTATTTCTTTAAAAGATTACTCTAGCTTATGGCATGTAAGTGCTTTCAAGAAAGAGGTAGGGAGTTCAGAAGAGCCTCATTAGAGGGGAGGGCATAAGTCAGAAAGTATGTTTTTGTTTTAATAAATACAGTTTGATTTGAGGAGCAATGAATATTATAACTATTCGCAACTCTGTTTTCTGTGTATCTCATTTGAATTATTGTTTTGTTTGTTTTATAATTTTGTTTATGTTTAGTATCCCTATGGAGTCTTATTTCCTACTTTCAATTTCTCTGAAACATCTGTAATCATAATATCGTGTATATGCCTACATCTATTATTTCAATAAAAAGTATTTGAGCACATACTGTTTGCTAAGAATTGCGCAGAAGTGAAGACATTTATAACTGTCATCCTCTCTTACTCTGTTTCTACTCTCATACCTGCTG
>NW_012136414.1:5491434-5517399 GCF_000956105.1 Propithecus coquereli | reverse complement strand
TAAATATGTTAGGTGAATTGATCATTGATAATATATGCAGCCCTTTCATCATTAAGACAATCTTTCTTCATTGTTACGAACACAGATAACATATTCTTAGTATTTGTCAGTTTTATCAAATCTATCAATATCTATCAGTTTGTTTCTAAATATGGTCCTGAGAAAAAATAATACACTATAACATGTTCTCTTAATATGCTAATCTATTGATTTAAGAAGTGGTTCTCTTACGACATATAAATAAGGAAAGTAACTTATACTCAAATGGGCGATATAGAATTAAGTCATTTCCCAACTGTTTCCATATGTAGAAATTGAGTCATTGGTTAATAAAAAATATTAAGTGTTGGGTAGTAAGGAATGTATGTAGAATTGACAATCCCTTTGATTCTAGAACCAAGGAAAATATTTTTATTTGACAGAAGGGCTTACATTTGTTTCAATAAGTCAACTTGCCTGAAATGATGTGACTTTGTTAAATTACTCAGTAATATTTGAGCACCCACTGTGTAATGTCCTTTACAATAGATGCTACAATTCTATCCTCTATCCCACCTTCTGATTTCTCCAAAGGAATTTTCCAGGGCAATACATATGTTATTATCATTTCTGAAAAATGCTGAAAAAAATTAGAGTTCATGTGTATGAGCACCGTGGTCCCTCTTTATCTGCAGAGGACACCCAAAGTGTTGCTTATCCCTATTACACTGTAAATGTTTAAGAGAAATTTATTGTTAATAATGATAAGGATGGTAGTAAAAATGTTTAGTATTTGACCTAACTCAGCTCAAAATCTTTTGTCAACTCAAAATCATGCTTTCTAGATAATGGTAACTGTGATCCGGTTTTTTAGTTCTATGGCAACCAAAGAACGCTTTTCGTGTGCTTAGCCTCTCACTAGTGCATGCCGCTGAAATAGCTCAAGGTTTGAGGGCAAGTTGTCAGCTAATGATGCCTACAGGATCAGGTAGAAGAGCTAAACACTCAGGACAAGTCGGTGTAAAGGTCAGTGATTTTCAACACTGCTGCACATTAGAACCACCTGGGAACTTTTAGCTCCTACTGGCATTCCCGGTGGAAGCTCAGATTAATTCAAACAGAATCTGAGGCAGAGAGATCTTGGGCACGGGTGTTTTTAGAACTTCCCAGGGGGGTTCCTAATGTGTAAACGGGGTTGAGAAACAAAGGAGTCCTTCTTAGGCAGAAAGGGGAGAACTATGCCACTGATTTCACCTGCTCCATGGGCAGGTCTTAGTTATAGGGGCTTTAATTTGTTCTCAAAGTGATTGAGGGACCAGCAGCATCAGTGTGTGGGAACTAGATCGAAATGCAAATTTTCAAGCCTCATGCTGGACCTACTGAAATGGAAACTCTGGGGTTGGAGCCTAGAATTCTGTGTTTTAAAAAGTCTTCCAGGTGATTCTAATGTACATTAAAGTTTGAGTGTTATCATTTTTGGTTACGCCTAGGCTAGTATAGATATATGGAATCTCACAGTTGCAGCTCTCCTCATTCATCACCCAGGTAGCGTGCACTTAAATAGAAAGCACCTGATCAAGCAATCAGATGTACCTGTTCTCTGATCGTCTGTTCCTTCCTTGCCAGAATGAAGTAGTTCACTTAGATAACATTTTATTATTCTAAGAACCTTCCAAGAGTAATGAGTGACCTGTCATATAGATACACATCCAAAAGTAAATGCTTTTCCAAAGAATGTTTTCTAAATACGTATACCTATTTTTTTGTTGTTACAATCCCTGAAGCAAAATGGCTTTTCCCAAAGTCCTGAATAGTTTTACAGAACAAACTGCTTCTTCTCTGTTAGTCAAAATTAGATGCAAAGTAATACATCCCCAGGTGTTTTCTTTTCCTGTCTGAGGAACAAAATTGATATTAAGAAAATATATATTTTATACTCAGCTACTGAATCAAATATGACTTCCCAGAGCCTTAAGGATAATTAGACTTCCTATCACTACTACATCTTACCTCTCTCCAGTATTTTATCTGTTCAAGGAAATCATCATCTATATGTTTTCTCTGATCTCAAAGTTTGTAATATTCTTCCATTATCAGGTTTTCTTTTTGACATGCAGTTTTTTTCTGCTCTTAACTCTGAATTTCTATACAGTGTAGAACTCTTTCCTTTTTCTATTAAATATGATTTTTCTAAAAAAATAAGCTCTTCCCTTTTGTTGTTGCAGATCAAACATTCCATTCCATCAAGTTTCAATATCTCTGTGTGTACTTCCTTTGATTAAATAAATGAATAGACATTTCCCAAAGAAAGACATATAAATGGCCAACAACTATATGAAAATATGCACACTATCATTAAATATCAGGGAAATGCAAATCAAAACCACAATGAGATGTTATCTCAGTTAAAATGGCTATTATCAAAAAGACAGAAAACAGCACTCTGACAAGAATGTGGAGAAAGGGGAATGATTGTACACTATTAGCGGGAATGTAAATTAGTATAACTACTATGGAAAAGAATATGGAGGTTCATCAAAAAACTGAAAATAGAGCTACAACATGAAGTCCCACTGATGGGTATGCATACAAAAGAAAGGAAATCAGTATATCAAAGATATCTGCACTCCCATGTTTATTGCAGCACTATTCACAATAGCCAAGATATGGAAGCAACCCAAGTATCCATCAACAAATGAATGGATAAAGAAAATGGGATATTATTCAGCCATAAAAATGAAATGCTGTCATTTGTAACAACATGAATGGAATTGAAGGAGATTATGTTAGGTGAAATAAGTGAGGCACAGAAAGACAAACATTGCCTATTTTCAATTGTATGTAGGAGCTAAAAAAAATGGATCTCATCAAGGTAGAGAGATGAATGGTTACCAGAGGCTGGGAAAGATGGGGGTAGGGAGATGAAGGGAGAGAGGCTGTTGTGCACAAAATACAGTTAGATAGAAGAATAAGTTCGAGTGTTCAATAGCACAGTAGGATGACTACAGTTAAGAATGTATAGTATATCCCAGCTACTTGGGAGGCTGAGGCAGGAGGATCGCTTGAGTCCAGGAGTTTGAGGTTGCTGTGAGCTAGGCTGATGCCATGGCACTCTAGCCTGGGCAACAGAGTGAGACTCTGTCTCCAAAAAAAAAAAAAAAAAAGAATGTATAGTATATTTCAAAATAGCTAGAAAATATTTGAAATGTTCCCAACACAGGGAAACGACAAATGTTTAGGGTGATGGATTTCCCAATTACTATGATTTTATTATTATATATTATATGTATGTATCAAAAATGTCCTCCACAAATATGTACAATTATATCAATAAAAAATCTATTTACATTAAAAATCCAAAGATAAAATAAAACAGAATAAAATTGAGATCAAAATTTTATCCTGGGATTTTGAATATTTGGATATAGTTATCTGGATCTACATACTAAAGAGTTAAAAATGCCAAGGAGTTAAAATTCTCTTTCTGCCCATAAAATCACAGAAATACAAGACTGGAAAGGACTTTGATTTTAGGTTGTACTGGAAACTATCTGTTTTGTGGCTTTTCTTTTCACGTAACAATCACTAGTTTTACCTAATAATTACTGAAAAATTTTAAACTAGCTATTTTTGTCTTTGCCCTTCAAACTACAGTTTAAATACCTTTCCCTTAAGCAGCTAATTATTGTGCTAGAAGTACCTTGTTGGTAATGTCCAGAATCTGAAAAATCTGTTTATCAATACAAACAATGTAGGCTTCTGTTCTCTTTCTACACCTACTATTATTTTCCAGAATCATAACCTCCGAGTGGAGTGATGCCATAACCATGTTTCCATCCTTTCTAAGGTTTACCTTTGGAAGCAATTTTGTTTTCTTAAGGATGGTTCTCAACCTTAGCTGTACATCAGTCACCTGGAGGGCTTGTTAAAACACAAATTTTGACCAGGCACCATGGCTCATGCCTGTAATCCCAGCACTTTGGAAGGTCGAGGTGGGAGGTTCACTTGAGGCCAGGAGTTTGAGACCAGCCTGAGCAACAGCGAGACACTGTCTCTACAAAAAAAAAAAAAAAAATTAGCTGGGTGTGGTGGTGAGCCCCTGTAGTCCTAGCTACTTGGGAGGCTGAACCATGAGGATCACTTAAGCTTGGGAGTTGGAGGTTACAGTGAGCTGCGATCCTGCCGCTGTATTCCAGCCTGAGTGACAGAGAGACCTTATCTCAAAAAACAGAACAAAAAAAAAATAAAACAAAAACCCAAAACCCATATACACACAAATTTCTAGGCCTAGTCCCAGAGTTTCTGATTTGGTAGGTCTGTGCAGTGGCTCAAAAAAACTGCAATTATAGCAAATTCTAGCTGGTGCTGTGACCACAACTTAGTACCATTGTTGAGGTGTTCTGCCTTAATGAGACGAAAAGTAAATGCTCTTGAAATGTCAAAATTGCTCCCAAATCCACCCACTATTCACAATATCCATTTTCCCCCTCCTGTCATTTCTTCTCATAGTATCCAGACTGATCATCTTAAAATAAGAAGCATACAGGATTTTTGAGCTTGGTTGCCCCTCTGCCCAATACCTGTCAGAATCTTTCCTTTGCTGTTGAGGTAAAACTCCACTTCCTCCTCTGTCCCCTCCAACATGTATGACAAGGCTCAGCATAACTCATCTGCCCCAGCAGCCTCACTTCATCTCTGGTCCTTTTTTGCTGAGCCCTATGCCATCTTAGGCCTTCCCAGATGCTCATTTTCCAGGAATGCTCATCTATTAATTGTGAGGCTGCCCAACTCCTACTCTTCAGGCTGCAGTGCAGAGGTCACCTCCTCACAGAGGCCTTCTCTGACCCTGACCTCACCAGGGCTTCCAGCTATACTTCTAGGGTGACTCTGCTGGTTTGCCCAGGACTGAGGGAGTTTCTTGGAAAGTGAGACTTTCAGTGTCAAAGCCAAAAGAGCCCCAGGAAAACCAGGAAGATGGATCACACTATCTACTCCCCACCTGCAAATTTCATGTTTTCTTTATAGCACTTACATAATTTATAATTATATATTTACTTATTTGATTTTTTAAAGTGCCTGCCATTCTTATTAGACTATAACTCTATAAGTGAAGAGGTGGTATTTTTTTTTTCAGTCTTTTTGTCTCCAGAGCCTAGCACTGCACTTATCACAAAGTACCTGTTTAATTATTACTGCTTTAATTATTATTGTTGACTACCTCTACTACAAGGGGAAGCAGAGAGTGCTGACATGCCAGTTATGAAACAACTGCATTCTTTTGTCTCACCTTACAAAACATATGTCATCTCATCAGAACGTTTTGTTTTGGAAATAACATTTCTCTCTACCTGTTGGTCCCTAGATATTGCTAATGTGTTTTAGTTGGCAGGAGCCCACCAATTCCATTTATGTACCTAGTCCCTGATATTTTATCTTCTCAGCTAAGAGAGGCCACAGCTAAAGAAATACCTATAATCCTGATCTAGTAAGTTGATACCCACATACTCTTTCTTAGTAATAAAATTAATAACAACTAGTATCGAGTACTTAGTATATATGCCAAGCTCTTGGCTAAGCACTGTACATGCATATTATCTGTTTTAAAGATGTACATTTTGTGAGATGGATTTATTATCTCCATTTCACCAATGAGGAACACAGAGAAAATAAGCATTACAACCAAAGTCACACATATATTAAGGGATTGAGTCATGATTCTAACTTGGATCTGTCTAACATAAACAGGTCCAGGCTTTTATCTATTCCTTTGACAGAAAATGATAGGATTGACTTTCTTTCTTTTGGATTGACTCTTATCAATGGGGATTTGCTTGCTTGGATTAAGGTAACTGATCATCTGGTCCAGATTAACTGTCCTTTGGAAATTAACTGAACTGTGCTGTAGAGATGTTATCTCATTTAATCATCACAAGTTATTAGGTTGACAGTGATATTTTCCACTTTTTATCTACGACAGAATTGAGGCACAAGAAGATTAAAAAAATTCCCAATTTCCTAAGGGTGTACAGTTTATAAATCATGGAGCCAGGATTGAAATCATGATCATTTGATTCCTAAAATACATTTGTAATCTACATCTTTTTTCTCAAATCCCCAAACTGACCACAAGTTAAAAGTTTTAAGCAATATTTTTCAGGTATCTTTCACTTATTTCCACATTATTCAGCATAGTTGAATATCAGCATATATAGAATGTTCTCTCTTATGAAGACTGGGATACTTGAAGATGTCCTTAGTAAGTAGAGGCCACCTCAAGGCATGCATTTTTACACCCCACTCCCCTAGGCAGGACATCAGCAAAGACTGTAATGCTTTTCTTCTGCTGCAGAAAATCAACATTTCCTTATCCCAAATGTCTGATAGTCATGAAATCTTGTCTAGAGTCTGGGAAAGAGGTCAGTGCTTCATATTCAAGTTGACACAACAGCCTTCAGGATAATAACGGTATCTTTTATATGTTTTATACCCCAAATGTGTACAGTACTGGTCAATTAATTTTAATGGATGTGTTGAAATATACAATTGCCTCAATCTTGAGGCTACCTGAGACCAGACTTTGGTTGTGTTCTCTTATTACTTACTAATTTGTACATTTTCTTCTGGCTCTTTTCCTTCTCTGATTTACTTTTGCTGTGGCTGTGAATTGTGGATTAGGAAAACCTGGGAAAATATTTTTTTCTTGAAAAAGTAGAGAAGAGTGTGTGTGTGTGTGTGTGTATGCGTGTGTGTGTGTGATATATTCAGTTGTTTCTTAAGCCTTCATTGTATCAAAAGGAGAAATTTAGGATTTTTTTAAATGATAAAAATGCAGTAATTAATATTGCAAATAAAATATTCATTTTGCTAAAGTTAGATATGATCTAATGACACTTATAATTTTAAGCTACCCCTCTTTTCAGTTTTTTTTTCATTCACTTTCCTTTTCTCTGGAGAACTCCCCTTTTCTTACAGTTAACATGTCTAGAAGACGATGTGAAGCAAAAGAATTTTGCCAGTGTTTGCAGATGCAATCAAAATCCTAGAAAGAAACAGGACTCTTTTTTAACACATGGAAAGAGTGATCAAATATGCATGGCAGGGAGAGACCAAGAAACAGACAACTGCGAAAGGGAAAGAAAATATGGGCTCAGGTGCACTTTCTCTGAAGCCAGAATTTCTTGCAAAAAGAGTGCTCTGCCATCTCAAATTGGGGGAAAAACTCTCCCTGGCAATCAGTTACTCTTGGTGGTTGGCAGGAGATTGAATAAAGTTCTTCATAACAGTGTCAAATGTCTTCAGTTTCCCTCCACTGTCACACGTCCAACCCACAGACACTAATTGGCTTTGGTTGGCTCAACAAAGATGCTCTTGTGATTGAATTGAGATGGAAATAAATTTCTTCTTCCTCCTCTTTCAGGGAAGGGAAACAATAGTGAAACATACAGGCAGTAAAAAATTAAAAATATATAGACAGTAAAAATTAAGCCTTGGCTTAATTATATGTTTCACTGAAAGAAGTGTTAATTTCCTCTTAAGATCTGAAATTTTAGGCAATATTTTTGGTAATATGCTTATTACCCTCAAGGAAAAAATGTCTCAACTCGAAGTGGAAATTGCTCAGATACAGAGTAGATGTTTAAGGAACAAATGACAGCATTTCTTCCAGTAAGGATTCTATTTGGCTGTACGTCAGTCAGCCAAGCTGCTTCCAGTTTTGACAGGAGAACAATTAGTGACTTTCCATCTGGGTCTAACTGGGAATAACTAATGTTGAAAAGGAGGAGTAAATTAGGCAGGACTTATTTCACTTTGGGCCCCAAACCCTTCATCTCCATAGAAGATTCAGAAAGAAGAGGATATCAAAGCCACTGCAGTTTGAATTGGGTACTGATACCCTTGTTGCATTGGGATCTGTTGCAAGAAGGATTACTCACTCACGTCAGCTGAGATCCAAATTAAGGAGTCAATATAACATGATTGGCAGTTCAGGTAGAAGTTGGAGACAGAAAACAGAAAGGTTTTAGTGAGAAGTCTTACTATAACCATTACTTTTGGGAACAGAAATTTATTTGCTCATACATAAAGCGTTTGCCCAACCATAAAAGTATTTGTTCAAACATTTTTCTCTGAGAGGCTAAAAGCAATCACTTCTGTTTGAAATAAAAACAGTGATATTTGAAAAATTTACTCCAAGTCTATTTCTTTTCTTTGATACTAGAAAATAATAATTTAAATTACATATTTATGTATTCATTGGTTTCTTGGGGCTGCATAATAAAGTACCAAAAAATGGATAGTGTAAGATAACAGAAATGTATTGCCTCACAGTTCTGGAGGCTAGAAGTCCAAAATTATGGTGTTAATAGGGTTGGTTCTTTCTGAGGGCTGTGAAAGAAAATCTGTTCCATGCCTCTTTCCTATCTTCCTGTGGGGTGCTGGCAATCCTTGGCTTATAGATGCATTAGTCCAATTCATGCCTTCATCTTCCTGTAGTATTCTCCCCGTGTCTCTGTTTGCATCATCTCTGTGTGTAATGCATGTCTGTCTGTGTCCAAATTTCTTCTCTTCACAAAAATATCAGTCATATTGGATTGTGACTCATCCTAATGTCCTCGTTTTGACTTGCTTATTTCTACAATGACCCTCTTTCCAAACAAAGTCACATTCTGAGGTACTGGGGGTTGGGACTTAAACATTATCTTCACTTTTAAGGGAACATAATTCAAATCATAACAGTATGTTACCAAAAAATTTCACATTTAAAAAAAATGTGATCTCAATGTTTTACGCAGCTAGAAAAGTTGGCTTGTAAATCCTATGAACAGAACTGGTGCAAGTTCTCTACACAGTGGAAGCTTTTTGCAACTAGAGGCCCACGACACCTGAAACCTGCTGAAGTCACTATAGGTATTTGACACGCTGGTCACTTTGCAGACAGTGAAACAATAACATTTCCTCAAAGGTGGCTTTTCATACACAGAAAGAAGCTGTAGAAACTCCATTCATAGAGAAGAGAAAATTGGTCGCTCCTCTCTTATTTGTCTAAATTCAAAGGCGACAGAAAAGGGACCCCTTGCTCCTTGTATAACATTATTTTAGCACCGCTATCAACTACCTAACAAGATACTTTTTTCTTGAAACTCATACTTAAACTCTCATTTCAATAGTTTGCAAGCCTCCATGGCCCAAGCCCAGGCGCTGTAATGATGACTACTACCAGCTCATTGTGTTTCTTCCCATTCCTTTCCTGTTCTTGGTACTATAACAAGTTTTACTGTATCTATCTGACCTATGTACAGTTCACTGTTCTTTCTATTCACCCTGCCCCACTCTCTCTCATACATGTGTGCACACACACACACACACACACACATCGGGCCACATATATGTGTATATACACACACATGCACCTATAGAGATGTAATTGTTCATTCACATGTGTGAATGGTCAGTATTCAACAAGAATTAATTCCTTCTTTCAGATGATACTGTAAATGTAGTTTGGAGATACCCTTGGGAAGTTCTTGTGCATTGACTTGGGCTCTTTTTTAATTCAGTCTGTTTCATGTAACCAAAAAAAGATTTCTATCAAGTTATTAACTGAAATGCATAAATGCTAAACTAGAAGCAAAACATCGGAAGGATGGAAAGGAGATAAAAACTAAAGAAGTAGACAAATTAGGAAGGTATTGAGATATTGAAAAGAAGTAAAGAGTGCTTGGACAAGAATAATGTCAGGAAAAATGCAAAGATGAACAGAATGGAGTACAACATCCTTCAAGGTAAAAAAACAAAACAGGCCTTTATCAAAAAGTCCCAAAACAATAAATGTTGGCGTGGATGCAGAGAGATAGGAACACTCATACACTGCTGGTGGGATTGCAAACTAGTGTAACCTCTGTGGAAAGCAATATGGAGATACCTTAAAGAGATACAAGTAGAAGTACCATTCCATCCAGCAATCCCATTACTGGGCATCTACCCAAAAGAACAAAAATCGCTCTATGAAGAGGACACCTGCACCTGAATGTTTACAGCAGCACAATTCACAATTGCAAAGATGTGGAAACAACCCAAGTGTCCATCAATACATGACTGGATTAATAAAATGTGCTACATGTATACCATGGAGTATTATTCAGTTTTAAGAAACAATGGTGACATAGTACCTCTTGTATACTCCTGGATAGAGCTGGGACGCATTCTACTAAGTGAAGTATCCCAAGAATGGAAAGACAAGCACCACATGTACTCACCATCAAATTGGTATTAACTGATCAACACATAAGTGCACATATAAGAATAACATCTATTGGATGTCGGGCAGGGGGGAGGGGGAGGAGGGGATGGGTATTTGCATACACAAAGAGTGCAATGCATACCATCCAAGGGATGGGCACACTTGAAACTTGGACTTGAGGGGGAGTGGGGAGGCAAGGGAAACATACATAACCTAAACATCTGTACCCCCATAATATGCTGAAATAAAAAAAAAAAAAGCAAAACATAAGACTTGAAAGTTGGATATGTAAAGCAAAAGGAAGGGAGGAGTCAACTTTGGCTTAACGCTGTATGCTAGGGCAATAACATGTACATACACATCGAGAGAAGGGTCTTTCTTGTGGAGCAGAAGAAGAGACAGTTTTGCTTTGGACTTTGGAAGTTTTAGGGACCGACAGGTCGATGTTCACATTGTACATATACCTCATATTTTTGATCAGCAATTATGCAGAGGTGAAGCCATGGAAATGAAAAGGCACATATGATTAAAATACAATCAGATAAAGAATTTCAAGGGCAGAGCCCTGAAGAATACATACATGCCTAGGATGTGAAAAAAAGAAAAACCAAAATAACTAAAGAGTTCACAAAAGGTTGTTAGTAAGGAGGATGAAGCCAAACATTAGAAAATTTAGTGTGGAAACATTCATGGAAAGGCGGCCAAGCATTTTTAAATGTTCCAGGGACTGAGACCAAGGGCTGTTTCAGGTATTTACAGCAATCAGCAGAGCTTACACAAAATAAGTAATTAATACATGCCTATTGAATTAAACTGTAGAGGGAAGGAACTTAATGAAACCCCAAGAATCTAAACATTGTAAGTAGCACCAGTACTAGTTTGTCATTCAATATTAGATTAAAAAATAATACTACTATTTTCTAGCTCTCCCTCAAATGTCACAATAATACAGAGACCATGACATAGTTGGTAACCCCCAGTCCTTATGCCTATGGTGCCAAGAGGGGACTACATCGTCTATTTTACGCCAGTGGAGCTGGAGCTTAGAAACAGTAAGTGGTGAGATGAGGATTCTGCTGGGTGCATCTGACATCAGCCCGTCTTCTTTCCTTATGCCATGTGGATCAGCTCTGAAGACAGACAAAACCAACCTGCTTCTGTAACAGCTATCTTTGAATAATCAAAGACACCTTAGTTCTTCTATTTTTCAAACCAAATTTTTCTGATTATTTAAAATGTTCTCTGGAAATAATGGTGTAAACAATTGTCATTGTTATTGTCACTCTCCTCCATAAGTAACTTTTTGAAAAAATTAGGTAAAGACTATGAAAGTAACTTAATTGAATAATACAAGATAACACATATATAGTTTACTATATTCTTAGAACTATTCTAAATTCTTTAATATATTAATTTAATTTTTATAAAAATCTAATGAGATAAACATTATTATCTCCATTTAGATGAAATTGGCATGGGGAGGTTAGGTAATTTGCTCAAAGTCACTCAGCTGGTGTAAAATAATCTTTTGTGATGCTAATTACTTTGAAAGACATCAAGTCTAACTCATGAATATGACTAGTAAGAATCAAAACAAGAAACTTTTAGTAAAAAAATACTTTGCCTCAGGTTCTTTCATAAGTAGGTAATTATAAGCTTCGGATGCATAAATTAATGAAAGCTTTAGTCTATTGATGGAGATCAATATCTCCATTGAGTCACTGATGTGTTCAAGATCTGGTGTATCACCTGATCACAGGGACCTCAGTAGGTATAGAAAGATAAGATGGTATACCAGGGTTCAACCAGAAAAGCAGAACTGGTAGGATCTCTCTCTCTCTCTCTCTCTCTGTCACTATCTCTATCTGTATCTCTATCATCTCTATATCATCTGCATGTATCTATATCTATATTTGTATCTATATCTACAGCTACATCTTTATCTATCTATGTATCTATCAGAATTTATTACAAATAATTGACTTAAGCAATTGTGAGGGCTAACTAAGAAAAGCAGGTCCAAAGACTGCAGGGAAGGTGGTAAGGAAGGGAAGATCACAAGCAGGCTGGAATCCCATGTCTGTAGATGGCAGTCTCTTAACCTAGGGAAGGCCTAAGCCCTCTTTTAAAGGCCTTCCTAGTGAGTAAGTCTGGCTTACTCGGATTGTCCAGGATAATTTCTCTTTTGATTAAATTAAAGCCAACTGATTAGGGGCTTTAATCACATCTGCAAAATCCTATTACTGCAGCATCTAGAGCACTGGTCTCCAATCTTTTTGGCACCAGGGACCGGTTTTATGGAAGACAATTTTTCCATGGACTGGGGGGTCGGGGGAATGGTTTCAGGATTATTCAAACACATTACATTTATTGTGCAGTCAAACCTCTCTGCTAATGATAATCTGTATTTGCAGCTCTCCCCAGTGCTCCCCATCACCACCTCACTCCACCTCCAATCATCAAGCATTAGAGTCTCAAAGGAGCACGCAACCTAGATCCCCCACACGTGCAGTTTACAGTAGGGTTTGTGCTCCTATGAGAATCTAATGCCGCTGCTGATCTGACAGGAGGTGGAGCTTATGTGAGCAATGGGGAGCAGCTGTAAATACAGATGAATCTTTGCTCTCTTGCCCTTCACTCACCTCCTGCTGTGTGGCCCAGTTCCTGACAGGCAATGAACCGGTACTTGTCCGCAGCCTGGGGGGTGGGAACTGCAGACCTAGATGACTGTTGGATTGAATAAGCAGGAGGAGGGATGTGTGCTGCCAAATGGCTGTTATGTCCTTTATTTCCTCTAACTCTGGAGTGAGAATGTCTCTTGCAACTCAAACTAACCGGAAACATTCTATAAAGAGGACTCTGAGGACTGTTGTTCCACTTAGCCAAGTGGACACATCAAAAGCCATCCTAGGCAGGTGAGGTTATAGCCATGATGGCCCACATTTTTCACATTTTGTTGCCTGGTGACATTATTTACAGAATAATCCATTTAAAATATGGCTGATAAAACAAAAATACAAATTAAGAGTGACAAAAGTGTAAAGAAGATTATAATTATTATATCAACATTTGACATATTGTTAGGTATGAGTGAAATAAGTAGATTTGTTAGATGTAAGTAATGACAAATAAATATTTTGTACTGTAATATAAACAGCAGTTTCTACGTCGCTTAAACCTCAGGCCTTTTAAATAAAGATATTGGGCCATGCTTTTTCTGCTGTAGATATCAAATTCATATTAATTGAAAATAAAATTTCAATTAATTGGTGTGCTCTCTGAAACATCAAAATTTGATTAGTAAAATTTAGGGTATCAGAGATTATAAGTGTTTTTGGAAGGAGAAAATAAGATACAGTAGATTAAAATAATTTTAATAAATACCATTTATTGCTGGTCTAACCACACACCAGGATCTTAGACTCTTTACTGTTAACCTTCATACAACCTGAAATGTCACTTAGCTGGAAAGTATCTGATAGGATTTAACTCAGTTCTGACCCATTCTGTACTCTGCATGCTTTTAACTATGCCATGCTGCCTCTAACAGTTACTTTTGGACATCCCTCTCGCTTACCTATTGGGCGTGTGCTTTTCCCTCCCCGCCCCCCCTTAATACTCAGTTTCAGGGTCAACTTAATACTATCTTATGAGATGATTGACATTTTATGCCTTTTTGCTAATAGTGAAACATAAAGATTTCTTTTTCCTGGTCTAGGCCTCATGGTCATTGGTGACCAAACAGGCACAGAGGGTAGTTTGAGGGCAAAGGCTTCCTTCCAAGCACCTTTGAACCCACTGTAAGTACTCAGCTCTCTATTGTGTCCACTGGTAAGTCACCTCCACTCTTTTCTCAGGAATTGATTTTGAGATCAAAGTGATTTACTCATCTGCTCTCTTAAACTATTTAAGAGATACCTTGACATTCTTAGCTGGCTGATGATTTATAAAAATGCTAACTCCCAAGATAAGCTATAACAATATTTTAACCCATAAATATTACTCCAAGGGGATTAAAAAAATAAACTACCCTCATTTTATGAAAAATAGCTTTCGAAGATTATATACTATATTTAATTCTGTTTTACCGATGCCCATATTGAGAAAATTTGGTCTTCTACACCACCTTACTTTTATTTTTAATTTAAAGGAAACTGAAAAGAATTTGATCAACTCCTATATAGGTAGACTTTGAAAAGGAAAGAAAACAGGCATATGATTTGATTTGGAGTACAAGAGAAGACAAAAATGGAAAAAAAACAAAAACCCAAAAAACTCTGAAGTTCGAGTTGGAAATTTATGGCCAATTACTAGGTGTCAGAAAATTTGCTGCAATATGAGAAATGACCTAGAACTATAGCGGCCAAGAGGAGAAGAAATCCAACAGGATATCTGCAAGCATTGTCCCAGGTACTCAGGGGAACATGTCTGTTGTGCATATTTGAGAGCCCACAGGCTCCCTACTCTCTACTCTCTAAGTAATCAGCAACCAAGTTTCATCTTGTTCTTTATAATTTATGGATATTCTTATACTCTTGAAATAATTAAGATTTCCTAGACCCAATTTCTTTTCCCTGCCTGGTCACCCATTCTACTGTTTTTTGCCATTCAATTCTCTTTGTCATTCCTTGGTTTCTTCATTTGCAAGTGTGGAGATATTACACTTCTTGCTTCCCTTTCTCAGGGTGATGGGAAGATTAAAGGGATAATATGTTTAAAGCCTACTGGGCTTCTTGGAAACAAGGTATTGCATATGCATGGCATTTTATCTTCGTTTATCTCTACTTTGAGAGAAAATGAAATAAATGGACACAGCTGGGGCTTGAGGTAGAGTAGGAGTCAGGGACTAAAACTATGATTTGGGAAAAGAATTTCTCTTACATAGGTACAGATTTTCTTTTCAAGGGCCATGAAAAAGAGATACTGAACATTTTTCTTCCATAATTGTTTCTCCGTATATGGTGATTTTCCCTGAAACTCACTGTCATCTCATAGTTTCCTTGTAACAAGTTTGTGCTTTTCTTAGCAACTTATAGAAACATTTTTTATAGAAAATGGAAGACTCTTAAAAATAAAAAGTAGCAAAAGTATTCAAAATAACTTTTATGAAAAAGAATGGGAAAAGAAGTAGCTTCGATCAATCTGTTCTTTCAAGGAATAAGATTCAGATGTTAAAGTCGGGACTTTTGAAATTGTAGATGTACCTAACAACAACCAACAATTTCATTTCTGGAAGTAGAGAAATGTTCATACATGGATTATTGGTGTGAGAAGAGACATAGGATTCACAAGGAGACCCCTAAAGCTTGTCATCTTCAGCCCCGAGTACAGGCGATACCTAGAACAAACTTCAGAGCTAACAATTTATTGAATGCTTACTATGTTCTTCACATTTACATACATTACCTTGCTTAATCTTCCCAACCCTTCTATTATTTTCCTCATTTCCAATATTAGGTTAAATAAATTTCCTGAGTTTACATGGCTAGGAAGTACAAGAGACTGGATTGACAGCTGTCTGGCATAAGTCTGTGCCTATCATTGGTTTATTGCACTGTATCTGAGAAAGAATTCAAAAGCTAATCCCATATTTAGTGAGCATGCTTTTACAAATGTGAATATGTGACTAATTCCTCCCATAGGCTGCAGGCTCTTTTGAGGGCATTGAAATTGTTTTATTCATTTTTTGTGGGAAACTCAATCTCAAGCCCAATGTCTGTGCATAGAAAGGATGTCTTAAATAAATATCTGCAAAGGGGATATTGTCACCTCCTTGATGTGGATAAGAAAACTGAGGCTTTAAGATGTTAAGCAACCTGCCCACAGTTCTGTAGCTACTAAGGAGTAAAGCTAGAATTTGAGATCAGGACATATGACTTCAGTCCATGATTCTTCCCAGGATACAGCAGCCTCCTCTACTCTTTTCCCCTCTCTGTTTCAAGTTTTTAATTTTAATGTTCTTGATCATATCTGAAGCTTTTTCTAAGGAAGTTAGGGAAGCTCCTATATACATTGAACCAACAGACATCTCTGGACTTCAAAAGACAGAGAGCTAAGTAGGGATTTATTGAGTTCCTATAAGGCACCAGACATGTTATTAGGTAAATTACTAACCTCATATAATCTAATCTTCTTAACTATTCCATGATGCAGTGACTATTGTCCCCATTTTATGGATCAGGAAACTAAGTCTCAGAGAGGTTAAATTACTTGTCCAAGGTCATATAACCATTTAAACAAAAGTCAGCCTGATTCTAAAAGCCAAATTCATTCAACTACCCTCAAAAAGAGTGACATGGTATGGTGTCTATCAAAGCTTTATTTTAATCTAATTTTATAATGAATGACTAAGATTACTTCTATTTTCCTCACTTAAGAGAAATAACCAATTCTTATTGGATCCTTTTGTAATTGTAAACTCTATTGTCAAAATAATATTTTCATTGAAATATTTGAATATCATCACTACTTGTTAATGAAATGAACTAGAAAATGATAGAAGTTTGTATTAGGAACCATGGTCCTTCAGAAAGGGCCAGAATTCTTGGTCTGCATTCTTTTGCCTTGTGCCAGGTGGCTATGTGCGTTCACCTGTAGAGGACCTGCCAGCTCTATCGTAAGTGTCACTTTCTCGCCAGCATCACATAATAGCTGGTTTCATGTTTCCCCCCAATTGGCCTTCCTATTGCAAATCATTGACATTCTTCCTTTCAGCAAGAGCCAGTAACTCCACTCCCTTTCTGCCCTCTGCTTCAGCTCCCTCTTCTTTGAATATATAGAGGTATAATACCCACACTTAAAGAAAAACCTGCTGTCAGGATGCAAGCAGATGCCATCTCTGCTGCTGCTGTTGCTGCTGGTCAAAAGCCTAGGCCAGTGACAGTTGGGCTAGAATGAGATTCTGGGCACATCCAAGAGAGAAGCATGTTAGGACACAGGGGTAATGATGACAAATTAAAATTACTGCTGAAGCAGAGTGGAATAGCAGCTGGTTTGTGGAAGATGTCATTAATGTTCTAAAGAGCATCTCAAAGTATGCTTCGAAAATGTAATTTATCAAGTAACACTTACAAAGTGAGAATTTATTTTTATGGTTGCCTTGCTTCAGAATAAGGAGATGAGATGTCATATATCTGCCAGGCTGTGATAAACTTTTAAAATTTTGAACATTTGTTTCCTTGGTTTTGGATGTGGACCATAGTATATTATTAATACATATATGTGTGTATCTGGGGTATCAAACTTATTAAGTTGGGGAAAATAAAGAACCATTATCACCTGTCAGAATGAATGCTCAAAGCTTCATGTGCCAGACCCCAGGATCTGCACATACCAGTGTCGGGGTGGGTGTGGGGCAGGACATGAGGGAATACTGCTGGCTCCTGCATCTCCTTACTGACACAGCGCTCAGGGTATGCCTTCTGAGCCTGGGAAAAGACCATAACTGCCCGGCGAAGAACAGCCTGCCAGGCTACTGGTTCTCCTGGCTGGGGAGTGAGATTTGGGGTAGCTACGCTACAGAAAGTCTGGTGGGACGTTTCTACTTGCTTAAGCTGGAGGGCTCTGAGTTAGGGAGAAGAAAAACAATCTACCTCACTTCAGTGCTATATTTGGTTAAACACCATGACAAAACTGAACAGGAGCTCTTGTGTAGTTAGAGCTCTTTTAACTCTTTCTTCCCATTTAGAATGAAGAAGTGTCTGCTAAAGCCAAGCGGTGTGGACTTGCCAAATCAATATAACTGGAGCCGAGTCATCGCCTCTTGCCCCAAATTTGTGTTTTATAGGAAATTTTCTGCGTCTTAGCTATGCTTCTACAGAGGATAATTCTATTCCTAAGTGATTCAGTCAGTCAAAAAAATGCCATGCTAAGCCAGCCAAGCTTGTGCATATCCACAGCTACTCTATTCGAATTTCCTAGCACCAGCAGCCCTTCTCCAGAGAACCAGTTTGCCAATAGGAAGACTGGCTCCAGACAGATGTTGGTGTCCAATTGCCTCCTCAATCCAGACAAGCAGAGCAATGTTAAGAGGACAGGCTCTAGGGTTTAACTGGCAGGTTTCAAATACTGCTTTGCCACTCACTAGCTGTGTGACCTTGGCCAAGTTACTTAAAGTCTCTGAGCCCAGTTTCGCCAGTTTGAAAATAGAGATAATTCCTATCCCATATATTGTGGTGGTGGAGGGTGTTAGGCGCTGGTGGGTATCATATATATGCACCCCGAACACCACACTGAACTCTGGCAGGGTGGGCTCCACTCTATCAGGCAGACATGGTCTCAACAGCTGTTAAATTTTGCCCTCAGCAGCGTTACTCCATTGAGCTGGGCAGACAAGAGGAAATGAAGCCAGCATACATCCTAGGAGGACTTGTCAGGGGCTCATATAAATTCCTCGCCGTTGCTACTCATTCAACCAAACATTCCATTCCTGGAAATATTTGGGAGAAATTTTAGTTGCAAAGAGGACATCATGCAAATGAAGTTCAATCAATACTGTATTGTGACTATTATTAATGTTACCTATTATGCTTTATACATCCAGGGCTATTGCGGCCTGTGAAACCCCTGTTATTAATACATATTTACACAGCTCAGCCTATTCTCAGTCACTTAATGTACAGCCATCGTTTTCACTACAGAGCTCATTTAAGACAGAAAGATGGAATAGTTAAGTTGAACCGTGTGATTTCCAGGAATCAATGATAAATAAATAAGCTTTTAAATTTGGTGTTCCTGTCTCTCCTTTTAACATTTTTACTTTCACAAACTGTGATTGATACATCTTTAAATTTAAGTAGAATGAAGAATTAACAAATTCAAACAGAAAAATGAATCCAGAGTATCCAAACTCAAATTGTATTTTGGGGCCAGTCATGGTGGTTCACGCCTGTGATCCTACCACTCTGGGAGGCTGAGGCAGGAGGATTGCTCGAGGTCAGGAATTTGAGACCAGCCTGAGCAATAGTGAGACCCCGTCTCTACAAAAACTAGAAAACTCAGCGAGGCTTCATGGTGTGCGCCTGTAGTTCCAGCTACCTGGGAGGCTGAGGCACGACGGTCACCTGAGCCCAGGAGTTTGAGGTTGCAGTGAGCTATGAAACTCTGTCTCCAAAAAAAAAAAACAAAAAACAAAACAAAACTGTATTTTGGTCATCTGTGAAATATCTTTGACCTCTTTTTGTTTCTAAAGCTGTAAAATGGACAAATTACAATTAATTCTACAATTTTAAGGAATACGAACAAAGGACTATAAAGTACTTTCAAAATTGTATTCTTTCCCACTTTAATTTCCAGCTTTTAGCACAATGTTGTCACAAAGCAGGCAGTTATATGGTTTCTTTCATGAGTAAATTAATATTTTGTGTGGTATGTAGTTCTTTGTTTACCCAAGAAATTCTATGTGGAGCAGAAAGAACACTTCATGGGAGCCAGGAAACCTAGATTCTAGTCCCAGAATGACCTTGTGCTAATTGGAGACTGCCCTTCTTGGAGCCTCATGTTCCTTATTTTCCAACTGAAGGAGCTGATGCTTTCTAGTTCCCCTTCCAACGCTAACACTTTAGCGATTTTATGTAATCAATAATGTAGCAAAATTATAGTATCAACAGTTCTCCCTGGAAATCTAGTAGAGGTCAAATGGTTCAGGAGGCAGGAGGGGAAGGAACAAATGAAGAGGAGTGTCAGGAAGATGCGGAAGAAAAGGAGGAGACGGATATGAAGAGGGAAGGAAAAGTAAGATTTCTTTAAACGTCATAAAGCAGTGACAGCCCAGGTGTAATTCTGAAATTATTATACTGTGGTTTGTCTTGGAACCTCTCACCATCCTTTATTCATCCAGTTCCCAGCTCCCATGTTTCTCTCTCCAGATGTTCATATAAACAGAGCCTAGTTAGATGAGCTAATCTTCCCACCCTCCCAATATCCGCTCTGCCCCCAAAGGCTCCATACTTCAACATCACCTTTCTACTCTCCCAATCCAACCAGATGTGTCTGAACTCAGCCGCAAGTTGGGAGAAACGTAATGAATTAACACCTAAATGAGAATGATTTAATCTTCAACCTTCCTCCAGAATCTCAGTTATACGTTTTAAACAGAGAATACCTGCACGTAGTATATTAGGCAGAGAATAAAGTGAAGGACGAAACCCAAGAGGCTGGGAGCAGAGTTATGTGGCTGTCACCACAGCTGTCAAGGTCCCCCGGGATGCTGCTCCCCATGGCCACTGCCCGGAAGTTCCTCTGGATTTCCTCAGCCTCTTCCCATCTTTTACATCTGAACACATAGAAGCCAGAGAGCCAGGATCTTATCACAACAGCTCCCTTGGGGCGCCACAAATTCTTCCTGAACTACATCAGGATATAAATAAACAAACATAGCCAAACAAATGAATAAATAATGAACAGTTTCCATGGTGATGACACAAGGGGCTGTGCCCAGGGGAGTAGAAGCAGCAGAGTGTGTGGCTTCTTGGTAGGTCAAGAAATACTTGAAAACTCACAGCATCAAACTGAGAGAAAAGAGGAAAACAAAAGTTTACAAAAGTGGGAAATAACTCAAGTGACTTCTTGGACTATCTGCTTTTGATCCAAAAGGCTATTTATTCTCAGCTAGGTGTTAAACTTCAGAGCGAGACACAAGGAACAAGAGTTTTTCTACTTCATCATACACCCTTCCTTACACTTTCCAAATCCATCTCAGCAGGTATAACTTAAGCCAGAGGGTCTGTCATAGCCGCAATCGCAAGGCATGGACCCCAGCTGCATTAGAGGAAAGATCAGTCTTCCTTCACCTCTCCCAACCAATGAAAAATTCAGTAGCAGAATAGGGCTGGAAACCAAGGATTTTCCAGGACACTTGACTGTGACCATTAAGCTTAGACCCCCAAACCTTGGTTACACCAAGGGAAGTGTTGGTGCTTCCCTAAACATGCAGCTAAAAGCCAACAACTCAAGAGCTGTATTCCTCCTTCAGAGACCAAACACCCCTGTCTGCTGCTCCAGAGTGCAATGGGCTGTGGGAGACATCCACATCCTCTTGTCTCTGTGGGTGTTCCCAGGGATGTTATTCCAGGAGGCTTGTGGGGTGCGTGTGTGCTGCCTGGTCGTTTTCCCTTTTTTATACAACAGGATGCAAAACCAATAGTTCATCGTTTGGTTTACTACTCCTGAAACTTTAAAAAATTCCTGAGAAAAATGTCCACATACTACTACAAAAAATGTTACATACAATTCCCAGAGGTTCCTAGACGGGCCGACAATGAGTTCATGGATCCTAGGTCAAGAACCCTGATAGAGTGAGTCATCTTTGCTTGAGACAGGCAGTGCTAGAGACAGCAGATAACCATGGTGAAAGTATGCTTGGTGCTGGAGCAGGCACAATCTAGAGGGGTTACAAATTCCACAAAAAGTCTATATTTGCTTTGACTTCCCAGACTCTGCCTAAAATAGTACTTATCCCTTTCTTTATAATTTTCTGTTCTTATACTACTTATTTCTTCTTCAAAAACATTTATCACTAGCTGACATAAAGGGTCTACAAAAAGTTGGGAATTTATTTTTAAAAGCATGTTAGTTATATTTTCAAATAATATGCTAAGTATGTTTTTCTTCAATTCTTAAACAACTTTTCAGGTGATGGTCCTCTAAATTTAAAGTATTGGGTCCATTTGCTCATTTAAAATAGTACAATGAAATATTTTTCTCTCTGTTTCTAGAGTTTGGGGCAGTCTTTAGCATGTTTACTATATTGCTAGGTAATCCTTAGAACATCTCAGCAAGAGGAAAAGGATTAAAGAGCACATTAGTATGGATGCATGTTTATTTGATCTTATCATTAACATTAGTTATTACCTTCATGGTTATGATTGAAATATATAATTTTAAGTCCCATTAATCTTATTCTTCTACTCCCAGCAGGCTCTTGTATCAACTAATTAACACAAAGGTCACTGTTCTCATTTTTAGAATACTAACAGATTGTAAAAACACAACACTGATTATGCTGCTAGGTTTGGAAAGACACAGCAGGAACAGAATTTTCTGCTTCGTGAGAGGGAGAAGTGCATTCTTTCTAACCAGGTCTTTGTATGGCTGGAATTTACCATAGATGAAGAGGAACATTCCAAAGTATCTGGATAGAGAACATTGTTGTGAGTGTACATCCAACTGCCTGTGGAATTTCCAAGTTCCTCTCAAAGATGGTGTTCCAGTATTGCATCTCAGCTGGGAAATGATTCAGTAAACATATTCATCATGTATCTTGCTGTTAGCAATGTGTTGGTGAGGTAATAGATGGGATAGGAAAGAACTCCTACTCTTTCAGAGGTTAACTCTAAAAGTGGAGACAACTAGACACTTAATCATTAGGTAAGGTAGAAAGTTATACATACCAACCACAAAAAGGTACCCTATTGCATGACAGAAAAGGGAAAGAAGAGTGAAATAGTACTTCTAACTGGGGATGTATCAGGGAGAGCTTGATATTTTGCCTAAAAGTATAATAAGCACACATGGGGATACCTCAAATATGAAACAAATGATCAAATCCCTTAATGCAAGAGAAACCCTAGAGCCAAGCCTTGGAAATGAGAAGGATTTGAATATGCAGTGATGGAGGAAAGTATATTCTAGCACCTGAGCAAAGGCATGATACAGGTGATCCCCAGAGCTATAGAGCACAATACTCGTTTACTCATCCATAAGCTGCTTGTCATTTCTGCTGTCCTGGTTCTGCTTCAGTCATCTCTCCCATAGCTTGGCAGTGGCAGCAAACACCAAGGGGAATTCTTCATTAATGCAGTATGATGCTTCTAACTACTTTGCTGATAAATGCTGGGAAAAACATATCGATGAAGGCTCTGCACTATCACAGAAGCATAGCTTAGAATACAAATCAAGGTAACATTTAGTTTGGGAGGAAATCTTTGAAACCCTGCAGTCAGGTAGAGAAGTTGACCACACTAAAGCTGTTCTGCCTTTCAGGTGCAGGAAGAAAGTAAATAATGATTGAACTAGTCAGATCAGGATGACAGCCCCTCTGAAAAATTACCCTGTGATAGTTGAATAAAAATCAATTTTCTTCACCTGGAGATAAAGTGCAAAACAGATTTCACAGGAATAGCTCATACATGAAACAAAACTGACATGTTCAGGGAGTTCAGTTTCCAAAGATTATACTTTGAATACAAGAAGAAACAGAAATAGTCTCTGATGGGATAATAAATTGAAAGAGAATCCATATTTTTGCTCCCCTCTTATTTGAAATTCAATATTTTTCACTAAATGTGCTTATGCTTTTAAAAAAAGCATAAAAAAACTAATTTCTTTATAAATGTATTCCAATATATGTAAAGTTTTATATTTATTCATAAATGTAATTACTGCACATGTGCTTTTTAAAGTGCAGTCGTTGGTTTTTTTCTTTTGATTTGACCACCACTCATCTTCCTTCTACCCTTACAACCCTTTACTCAAAGTAATCCTTGTGAATACCTACTACGTGTTGTTCCATATTTTCTGCAAGCTTAGGTAATCGTAATTTACACACATACAAGTATACACGTATGGGGAGTTTTGCAGTAGTTTGTTGGACACAAAACCCAATATCATGCAGTTATAATTCTCTATCGTGTTTTTCCACTCACCATTTATTTGTGGAAATCACTTTAAGCCAAATGGTTTACCTCTAATTCATTCTTTTTAATGACTACATTATTTCATGCTGTGGATATAAAATTCTAGGTTATCATACTTTGCTTTCTTCTTTGAGGGAAAGTTTTTAAATGACACCAGAATAATTACATTTCAAATGCCAACAAGATAGGCTTATAAAAACATGTCTTCACATCAGCTGTAAATACTGAAAACCTAATTAGACCTGTGGACATTACGAGGAGAATCCTGAGACTTCTGAGACTTCCTCCTCCTATAGAGGTAATTGAAGCCCTGCACTTCGACATCTGGGCAGAGGAACAGACAGATAAAGACCCGCATTTAAATTAGCATTTCAAATGAAACTGGCTTTTGGCTGGTTTCCACCACATACTCATTCAATAAGAAAATTCTGAATACTTAGCATTTACTCGATTATCTGGACAATTTTTGTCTCACAGCTTACTTTTATCATCCTGTTTCTCTCATCTCTCCTTCTATATTATCCAAAGTGCAAAACCTCTTTCTAGCCCTCTCATCCTCTAATTATTCGTCAGTTTGGGATATTATAATGAGTTATCATAGATTGGGTGCCATAAACAGCAAACATCCAATTTCTCACATTTTGGAGGTTGGGAAGCCCAAAACCAAGGTGTTGGCAGGTCCAGTATTTGGTGAGGGCTCATTCCTGGTTTCCAGATGGCTGTCTTCTCATTGCACTCTCACCTGGCAGAGAGCAGAAAGCCAGAGCAAGCTCTCTGGGGTCTCTTCTTATGAGGGCACTAATCACGTTCATGAGGGCTCCACCCTTATGACCTCATTACGTCCCAAAGGCCCCACCTCCAAATACCATCATTGAGGATTAGACTTCAACACACGAATTTTAGAGGGACACAAACATTTGGTCTACAGCACCTCCTATACTTGTATACCTTTCTGGCTCCATCATTCCCCCTCACTGGACTAATCCTTTTTGTACCATGCTTCCCAAGTGTTCCCTATCCCTCACCTCACTGTCTTGGGCTCTTCTCCTTACCACAGGCCCACCACAAAAATCACCCTCCTGAACTTTAAGTGGTTATTAAGTTTGTAAGGATAGTGATTGACTTGTTTTCTTTTTTTAAATGAATTTACCAAATCCCTGAAAGCACTGTCTGTATTGTCTTACTCATCTTTGCGTGGCCAGGACCCAGTACAGTCTCTGGGGCCTTCCGTGTGGCAAATGCTCAGGAGACGTATATTAGGCTGACATGGTTGCATTTTGGATAGTTGTACCACTATTTTGGCTCACAAAGTCAGTCATGTCTGACGTATCAGCTCCCCACCTTCTTGGGTCACCAGCTACCCATGAAACATCACCTATGTCTGTTTTTTCCTTTCCCTTCACCTCTCACTCCCAACTCTTCAGGTTTACTTCTCCTTATTTCCCTCCTAGACTATTGTACAAAGGTTCTTGAAGTAGTAATCCTATTTCGTGTTTCTCTTCTTTCCTACACATGAAATGGAAACTTCCTAAATCTGAGCTCTAATTTTGTCACTCTCCTGGTCAAAAACCTTCAGTGCTTTCAGCCAACTACATAAAACCAAACCTTTAGAGCTTTGGATTGATAAAATCTATTGAGGTTAAGTTTGATAAAACCAAACTTCCATGTCTGACTTTCCAATGTCCCCCATGCATTGGTACCAAACTGTCTTGTCCAGGCTAATCCCCACCACACTGCGCCTGCCTAAATAGTCATTCTGGACAATTGTGTATTTTCAATTTCTGTCTTTGGAAATTCCAAATGTTTAATATGTGTTCTATTTATTTCCTTTTTGCATCTTAAATATGACCTCATTGCTATTTGTTAATAAATTATCCATTCCGGCGGATCTTGAAGATTACTACTAGGTCCCGCAGCCTCTGTGAGACCTGCTTTGATTTCCTCCAACCAGACATCTCTCTGTCTCTACCAGCTCCATTCCTTTTTGTTTATGCCACTCTTGTGGTTCCTTTTACTATATGTATTTGTGCCTCCTTTTAATATGCATATTTTTATATATATTAAAAATAGCTCCAAATATGTATGTATAATATTTAACTCGTAACAATTTTT
>NW_012136414.1:5477665-5479804 GCF_000956105.1 Propithecus coquereli | reverse complement strand
CTTCTTTCATAAGGCTGAATAATATTCCATGGTATGTATATACAACATTTTCTTTATCCTTTGTCTGTTGATGGACATTTAGGTTGTTTTCATATCTCAGCTATTGTGAATAATTCTGCAGGGAATGTGGGAGTCCAGACATGTCTTCAATATACTTGTTTCATCTCCTTTGGATATATACTCGGAAATTGGATTAGTGTATCCCATGGTAGTTCTATTTTTATTAAATGGTTTTTTGAGGAAAATCTATACTGTTTTATCTCTTCTTCTCTCATGCACTGGATGCTGCCATACCGTGTTTCCCATCTGTTCTGTTTTAGGAAAAGTGGGGTGAAGGAAGTCATTTGTTCTAGTCTAGGCAGAGCTAGTTTTATTAGGGTTTGTCTTGTCCCTGAGGGAACTGAAGGTGCCTTTCTTGTAGCCAACTCAGTAGATGGCTAAGGAATTCAATGTTTAACAATTCCTGTACTTTGAACCACAAATTCTACCATGTTTGAATAGTATTTCTGGTTTGAACCAGATCTCTTAGTTTATCTTAGGACACTATTTCTCAAACTTAACTGCACATTATAATTAACTTTGAAACCTACTGAAGACTGCGTTCCACCTCTAGAGACAGTGAGTTACTCTGGGGTGTGGCATTGGTTTTGGAATTCTTAAAACTTCCTAGGAGAATCTAACATAAAGCAATGTTGATAATCATTGTTTTACCTCGGTTTACCCTGCCATCTATGTGGAACAGGAACTAGAACCAAGAATAAGACTTTGGCAGCTACTTTGGCAGGTACTGCCCTAGTGAGTTTCATGTTGTACCTGGATGCTGCAGGTCAAAGAGAGAAGCTCCAATCTTAGACTCTATCATTATGATACAGTGACTCTGCTCCTGGTTTAAATGTGATCCAATGTGACCACCCAGTTTTAGGAACAGCACCTCCTCCTGTGGAGAGAAGCCAGTAGGAGGGAGAAAGGGCTCAAGAGTTCTCCAGCACTCCCGTGAGTGGGGGGCAAATGCAAGGTCCCCAATCCCTAGGACCAAGGTGGAAACCTGAGGAGAAGGGAGATGGAAAGAGCATCTCCCCTCCCTCTAGTAGTCCTACTTCACATGTCAAATTTATTCATTAAACAAGCATGGGTATGCGGCCTTATACATTTTAATCCCATGGATTAAACAGTCCCATAGGCAATTTGCAGAGTGAGAGCATACTATTAGTACATTACAAAAAGCTGGATTCTTTGGACTTTATTTCTGGACAGATAAGGTAATTTGAATTATTTGGAATAAGTGAGAAGTTTAGCCACTATTTTGAGGGGAGAGGAATGCCTTCTTTCTATATCAAACCAGTTAGATTTGGTTAGCAATTTCATTCACAAATCCACTCTTTAACAAATGCTAACTGAGCATGTCTTCATGATGACATATAGTCCTGTCATTGAAGCATTTACTGTCTTGAAGTTTGAGCAAATAATCTGATGGGATCCTGAGGATGCTATGAAAGAAGACGTGGAGGGGATAAGACATGGAGGCGACACACAGGAGGAAAGAGTCAACATTTAATAACTAACATAGGGAATGCTTACTATCACCTCTTGAAGCTTGTGTTCTTTTTACTCACATTTACGAAAGAGGAAATTGAGGTACAGAGAGTGTATAGAACTTAAACGAGTGCTGCATAACTTTCTAGAACTGTGAATAAACCAAGGCTATTGAATCCTAAAGCTGTGTTTATACCACAGTATTAGGTTTCAGTGCCTGATGGTGTGTATATGTACAAGTCTTCATGATGGGATAGTCTTTTTCCCCCCAGATAGAATAGTTGACAAAGGAAATCCAGGAAGAGAATACTGCATAAAAAAGAAGTAAGAGACTTAAGAAACATTTTTGGGTTTCAGTCTTCAAGCAGTTACATCTCAATTAAGTGGGGCGTTCCGGGTGGGTGGGAAGGCCCAGCAAGAAAATATAGCCAGGGACCTGTTCATGATGGCAAACAGTATATCATGGTGCTAAAATTGGATTGGAACCTATAAGAAATTCAGATACTTTGAATGAATCTAAGTATGACAGAGCTTAATCCATTTTGTGTCATGCGAGGATGAACTGCAGGGAGTTGAAAATGGCATCAGAGAAATCAATTAGCAGAT
>NW_012136414.1:5475987-5477615 GCF_000956105.1 Propithecus coquereli | reverse complement strand
TAATTAAAGGATTTTGGAAACAGTTTTGTTTTATTTTGGTTCTGAAACCAGAATTTAAGCTTGATATATTTGGCACTATAGTTTCTCCTAGATCAAAAATCAAGGTCCTTTTCTTTCTTCTCATTGCTTGGTACATGTTATCTTTCCCTTTCATGGCCTTCTGCCTTATTTTAACCACAAAACAAACAAGCAGGGAAACAAACAAAAGAACACAAAAACCCTAGAACACCTTGTGCATGAAAGGATCAGTATAATCAACAAGGAATAATCCTCTATAGCACTTACTGAATTTTTAAAAATAAGCTTATTGTGTAAAAGTACCAGTATTACATCATCCAAATCTGTATTACCAGATTGAAGTCCTGAATTAAAATGCAACTATAAAACAAGACTAAAATTGATATCAAACACGTGAATATTTCTTATATATTTGTTACATTTAATCACATGTTTAAGAATACTTTTTACTGCAGAATTTTAGTGAGAGTAGCCTTGGTTGTTAATTGCTTTTTGTTCAAACACTATTATGGAAAAATGATTGCAATGATAATTTATTTGAATATATAAAATTCTGAATTTTTTTTATTAATGTGTATTTTAACTGGGGATGGAGCTTGCTGTGCATATCCTCCTGGATGCATATCCTCTCTGAATTAGAAAATGCCTTGAGCTGGACAGAAGTGTTCAGGCTTGACTCTGTTCTTAGTCTGTGTGATCTTAGGTCTCACTTTCCTCATTTGCATATAAGAACATCTATCAATCTATTAATTCTATTTTACCTAGGAATGTGTATGGAAAAGAGCTATAATAAGGATGAGGCCCTCCAATAATTCCTGATGTCCTTCTATCCTTCTAAGCACTATCAATAAACATATCACACCTATTATGTGTTGGATAGCAGAGAATTTTCAGACCCCACTTGGAGTTAATCTCTAGTCTCATGATAGTAAGAAAATCTGAGAAGTATGATATTGCTTTAATGATCTTTCCTGAGTATGGGTTTATGGCTGGCGATAGATACCTGTCTTAAGACAGGCACAGTTCCACATGAAAAGGCTTGACAACCAAAGATGTGAATGGACTTTGTACCAATTCAGGATAGTTCTACCTTGAACAGACCCTGGAGTCTATCAGTGACCAAACAGCTCCAATAGACCAGGTATTAGAGGGATGTTTATGATGTGGTTTTGAATTATTGTGTTATAGTCCTCCCCACCTCTACCCCTGCCAAATGCATAATTATTTATATAGACTTTGTTTATTTAAATTTTATTTTTGCTGCATTTGGCTAGTAGGCTTATAAGTAATGAGAGTTTGTATTTACCTGCTACTAACCAGCTGGATAGTAGCTCAAATTAATAGAAGTGAGACTGCTGAAAAACTAGAGTGGATCTCATACAACAGGCAGCTCATGCATCTTCATGTACTTTTCACTATTTTGACTCTTTAAAATATCAGGACTACCAGAGAAAGTTTTAAAATAGTTTATATAGAATATAATTTTCTTGAGACAATTTAAGAATTAGCCTCAGTTTCAAATTTTATACCATAAAGACATAATAAACAACATAATAATAAACAACTCTTAAATATAAATTGTGCTCCCTCTCACTAATAAACTATAATCA
>NW_012136414.1:5469900-5472619 GCF_000956105.1 Propithecus coquereli | reverse complement strand
TTCATACATTTAGTTAGGAAACAAATACTTATCAAGTGCTTTCATGGGGTAGAAACTGTGCAAAGTGTTGGGATATAGCACTGAACTTCCCAGGCATTCTCTGTCTTTGGGAGCTTACATCCCAGAGAAAGGAAATAGCATATAATGAAGTAAATAAATAACTCAACAAGATATTTATAGTGACAAGTGAAATTAAAGAATAAACAGGCTGATAAGAAAGTAAAGGGGATATTATGTAGTTGGGAAGGCAGGGGTGAAAAAAACTTATTTGGGAAGGGGATAGTGGAGCTAAAACCTGAGTGAGAAGCAGGATTCAGCCCTGTGCAGAGGCAGTGAAAGAGGGATAGAGACAAAGGAAACAGCAAAGACAAAAGCTTGGAGGCAGGACAGATGCTTTGGTCCAGAAATAGAGTTTATTTGGGGATGTTTAAAGTGTAGAAAGAGAAAAGAAGATAGAACATGATGAAGCTAGGGATATATGCAAGCTCTAGATTATGCAGTCCTGAAGCCAAAAATGAGTTTGTATTTCATTCCAATGACAATGAGAAAACTGAAGGTTTGTAAGCTGGGTAGTGACGGGATCCGATTTAAGGAAACAGAGGAGAAGTCAGTTTTGGAAGGGAAGATGAGATGCATATTCTGGTGTTGTTAAGTTTGATTAGCCTGCAAGACATTCAGGAAGAGATGCTTAATAGGAAGTAGGGATTATGGGCCTGAGATAAGGGAGAGTGGACTGAGCCATGGCATCAGATATGAGAGTGGTCAATATAGATGCCATAGGATTGTGGGTAGAATGAGAACAGAGCCATTAATGAGTGCTAGGGGACATCAACATTTGGGTGGATGGAGGGAGAGGTTATCGTGGGGAAGAAGCCTGGCTCTCCAGCACAGCAGTTGATCCAGATTAGACAGATGACTCAAAAGGGGCTAATCAGAATTCTGTTCTAAGGTTAATATATTAAAAGTTTCTTTCTGTCTTCATTGGTTTCATCACATTAGAAAGATGTAAGGCTTAAGCTGATGGCAGCTAAAGTGTCTACATTTTAATCACAACCTTCATGTCTAATAAAACCGTGCAGGGGTAAACAGAACTGAGATTGAGAAAGAGCCCTGAGAAATTGTTTGAACTTCCAGATCCAGAAAAATTAAAGAAGACCTCAATAAATGGAAACATATTTTGTATTCATAGCCTTAAGTTTCGATATTAAGATGTCAGTTCAATTGAACTGAACACAATTCTCCACAAATTGATCTATAGATTGAGTGCAACCCCAATTAAATTTTCAGTAGGCTTTTTAAAAAATAGAAATTGATAAGTTGATTCTGAAATAAGGACCGAGAATAACTAAAATGACTGGAAAAGAAGAACAAAGTTAGAGAACTGATACACTTTAATTTCAAGAACTATTGTAAAGTAATAATGGTAAAATAGTTTGATATTGGCCTAGAGACAAACATAGGCATGCACACGCACATATACAGATAGATGGTATATAATAGAGTGTCCAGAAATAGCTTCACACACATAGAACAAACTGATTCTCAACAAAGGTGCAATAGCATTCAGTGTAGAAAGGACAGTCTTTTCAAAAGTCATGATAGAACCATAGGATAGTGATATGCAGAAAAATGAACTTTGAGCTGTACCTTGAACTATATGGTTCATAGAACTAAAGGTAAACCTAAAACTAAACTATAAAATTTATAGATGGAAACTTAGAAGAAAATCTTTTTTATCTTAGGTTAGGCAAAAAATTATTAGGTAAAATGCCAAAAGTACAATCCATTAAAAAAACATGAGTCTCTATCGAAATTAGAAAATTCTTCTTCGTTATAAAAAGACAAGTCAAAGACAGGGAGAAAAAATGTTTGCAGATCATATGTCTTATAAAGAACTTATATCCATCCTATATAAATCATTCTCAAAACTCAGCAATAAATAAAATTACTACTATTTGAACAGACACTATACTATGCATGAATAGATGTTCATTATTATTCATTAGGAAAATGTGATTTAAAACCAACATGAGATACCACTGCACACAAATTAGATTGGCTAGAATTAAAATGACTAACCATAGCAAGTTAGTGAGGAGGTGGGACAATTAGAACTTTCATTCATTGCTAGTGGGAATGAAAAATGGTATTGCCATTCTGCAAAATAGCTGGTAGTTTCCTAAAGTATTTAAACATATACCTACCATATGAATCAGTCATTGAGTTCTAAGTATTTACCTGAGAGAAAAGAAAGCATATGTTCTCACAAAGAATTATACACATAGTAGCTTTTTTGTAATATCTTCTAACTGGAAACAACCTAAACATCCATCAACACGTAAAAGAATAAACAAATAACATCTTCATATCATGAAAACTACTTGGCAAAAATATGAACTGAATTATTGATATAGACAACAAGCTGAATGAATCTTAAAATAATTATGATGAGTTTAATAAGCCATACAAAATACGTATTATATGATTCCAATCATAGAAAATGCAAACTAATCTATCATTGTAGACAGCAGGTCAGTGGTTACCTGAGCACAAAGAAGAGAGGACAACGAGAAGGAAGGGAAGGGAATAATCACAAAAAGATACAAAAATACTTTGGGGAGGTAATAGATACTATTTTGATTATGGTTATGATTTCATGAGTATATACATATGCCAAAGGTTATCCAAATAGATGCTTTGTATATATGCAGTTTGTTGT
>NW_012136414.1:5464950-5467450 GCF_000956105.1 Propithecus coquereli | reverse complement strand
AAATTCACAGACAAGTAAAGCAATGTCTAGTCCTGCTGCTGCAATTCCCTGACCAACTTTTCCAATTATAAAATCTATTTTCTTATACAGAATAGTGTTTTTTGTGAATACATTTCTTTTAGAATGCAAGAAAATCTAATCTTTCAAAATCACTGGCTAAGCTTTCAATTTTTGCACTTAAACAGTAATAGTAGTCTTATATTGCAGATATACCAATAATGATGTTTTGTAGCATTTTAGAATAAACAATCTCTTTCTAATTCTAGTCTACCTTCCTAGTCTGGCCTTCATTCTTCTACTGTGGAAACCAAACATGGACTACTTTTTGCTCTCGAAATTTATAGCCCGTATGCCTTGAACACTCTGAGTCCTATCTCTATCAAATTCTACTCATCCTTTATTGCCCAAACACCGTGCTCTCCATTAACCCTTCACTGCTTGTGACATCTGGAGGTGATCATTTCTATAAACATTGGTCATTTGTTGATTTGTTCAAATAGCATTACTAAATTATGTCACATACATTATCTTAGAGAGAAGCACAAATTATTAAGAAACTCTAAAAAGTGCTTCTCTTAGGGCTTGATGTAGAATAAAGCAAAGAGCAGATGAAAAGAAGTTTAGAAAGGTAGAAACAAACCAGTACCATAAAGGGTGTTATATTCTTTGGTAAGGAATTTAGATTTTTATCCCATATGATATTGTGGTAAAATTTTTATATTTTCAAAGGGACTATATTGTCCCATATTAAAATTACTGGGGTTTATACCTTATTTTCTTTCTAGATTATAAGGTCCTTAAGGACAGGGACTGTGCTCCTTCATCATTACATGCTCTACTTTACTTTCAAAGCAGACCTAGGTTATACATTTTGTCGAATGGGGCACTATGTCTTATGTGTAAGTCCACGGAGACAACAAAGGTCTCCCTTGAGAACCACACTGAAGCTTGGAGAGCTAATGGGATCAACTGGTTAAGTAAGCAATTGAAACTAATACACCCAAATGAATTCACATCGATTCTGTGTGAATTTTGCTTAACATCGAACCAAGCAAGTCCAGCAAACATGATTGGTACAAGTTCCTTTGCAATGTGAACTCGCCCACGTCACACATGTATAGGGTTTTCAACACGAATTAGTGTACTAAAAAGAGCCTTTAGTAAGATGGAGTGTATTCAACCTAATGTTGCTATGAGAACTTGCCTTTCAAATTTTTATAAATGTAATTTTATCACATTTACTAAAAATTCAAGTATTATTTTTATAATACCTCTTACATATGGGGAGATATTTCTGAATTGCCACGTAAAACAGAATATCACTTAGTCTCACAGTAGCATTATCTATAACAAATAAGAGGGTTGATGTTTTCTTTGTGTTTGTAAAGTAAGGAGTAAAGAAGAGGTTATTATACGAAAGTGAAAATCACTGTCCTCATGTGTACCTGGGACAGGTGGTCTAAGCCTGAAAGAGTGAGTTTGGTGACATCCAGCCCTACAATAGAAAAAAAAAAAAACCACTGGATAAGAAAATGATGTACAAAGGCCCTGTGCTTCTGCCCGCATGGGGGAAGACATGCAGTTGGGTTAAACATTTGCCGAGCACTTTGAGTATCAGTCTACTAAATTGGCTCATAACTATAGAGAAGTCCTTTAACTAAACTCTGCTTTTTGGGGGGGGATAACAGATGAATTCTGGCAGTGACCCAAGGATCCAATCCTACAAGTAAACATTCTAGTCTGTGATTTCCTTGAGATAAAGGAGTCTGCTTCAAACTACTTCCGCTGGGTATAACTGCGTTATTCAAAATGAACTATTCTTAAAAAGGGCATAAAAAATAAAAGAAGCCACCAGGATAATAATTTCGCATTTTTTTTTATAACTGATTACTGTGTTCAATGCAAGGAAGTTCAAGTTAAAATAAATGATGCACCTGAAGCCAATTAGAAGAGAGATATTGTTATTTTCTTACTGTTTTAATGCAATTTTTAAAACCACAAAAGGGATATTTAGATGGCAATAAAGGCACTATGAAGTCTTTTTTCCCTGACTACAAAGCAATCTGTTGTGCTGGAAGTGAGTCTAGAAAACAATTGAGATAATGACGAGAACAGAAGGCAAAAAACAAGGACTTGTTTAGAGTAGAATATCTAAATCAATATTATGCTTTGGTCTAATTAATATGTACTTTGATATTGCCAGGTATGATTTATTTAGTGCAAAAGCATAACAATTCTATCAGTCAAACTTGTAAGTAAAGTTAAATTAAGGGCAGGTGAGCCTTGATGACTTCTATGGATTTGCCAAGTCCCTAAAAGTCAACAGTATGATGACATTGAATATTAAAAGAAAAGTAATGCCAGTGTGATAAGATATGAAAACAATGTTGTCATTGAAAACGGATTGGCAAAAGTGGAGTTTATGTTCTAGTATCAGTGTGAATAAGAAGAACTTATTCTTAGCACAGAGCTGAGAATAACCTGACCAAACCTTGGAAAT
>NW_012136414.1:5456729-5464370 GCF_000956105.1 Propithecus coquereli | reverse complement strand
TGACTCTCTTTAACTCTACCTAAAAAGAGTTCTTTTCACACTAGATTTCATAAAGATACATATTAAAAGAATTTTGTGGGAGGAACCCAATCCATGTTATGTAATATGCGTTTACTTGTTTGTTTATATTTACATATAGTAACCCCCAAGAACCTTGAGTGTTTTCCATCTAATTGAAAATAATATCCAGATGTAGCTATGGTGTAACTAGGTATCCCTACCGGGGAAGCTAGGACAATTTCTAGACTTTTGAAGGTTCATCACAGACTAGGACCTTTCATACTCACACTTCCTATTCTCAGCATCAGGAGCTACATGCTGATGAAGGAGAGATGAGTAATTCCATTTCCAGGACCACTGCTCTTTCTGTTTCTAATGACAGGAACACAAATCATCATAATACTGAAAACAGGGTGAGCCTCAGCTGCACAACTCCTGTGAGAATGGGTCCTCCTCTGAAAGCAGTGAGATTCTTTTAAAAAGTATGACATTTGTAAATTTGGCCTTATCAACAAGAGCATTCATAGAGAATAATAAAAGTCTATTCTGTGTTCCAATCAAGCCCAGATGGGCTTGACTCTTTCTGCTGCAAAGCCCTTTGCTCTAAGGTCACCAGAGCTGCCTCATTGGAGATGCTGATCATCTTTTCTGTCTGGAAAAGGTTTTGATGTTTAGCAGTTTAATGCCCGCTCTGTGCCCTTCTTCTCCCTCCGCTCCCTAAAAGAGCACTGTGCCCACATCCCCCTCCCGACTTACTGTGCTTAGAACCACTAATGAGATATCAGTCAATATAATTAATTAGAAGCATAAAATTTAATTACATTTTAACTAGTTAATCAATGACAATGCCCACTTGAGATATATATATATATATACACACATACACACGTGTGTGTGTATCTCTCTCTAGATGTGAATATGTACATCTATATGGCATAGATATATGTTCATGATCAAATATTTCTGTCTCTAAATGTACATCAAAATGTACTCAAGCTATAAATAATGCCATTTACTTTATTAAAATTATTACTAGATAAGAGTACCTGATGGATAATGAGGTTTTTATTAAGCAGTGTACTATGAAATCTTGCTAGAGGAACAAGCATTGAATCCAGTTTGACATCTGCAAGTGTGATATGGCTAAATTAGAGGCTCTTGAAAATGGTGTTTTCATGCAAAGATTTGTCCTTACATCCTTTCCTTTGTTTTGCATTCAACTCTTTCTTTGCATTGGTTTTTTTTTATTTTTTATTTTTTTTTCCCTCAACTTACCTAGTTTTTCAATATTTTCTTTGCTCAGGGGTGGCCCTCGGTAGAAATGAGAATTGAACCTTTTCCTTCAGCCCTGTTTTCCCTCCGTTCTTCCTTTAAATCAGCTCACCTGGGCGGCCCTAGTTCTCAGGCTGTCTTCACTCTGGGATCCACCCCAGCTTCTTATCCTGGAGCACTGGCCAATGTCCTCATTAATCAATTAAAATCACCTGTTTTAAATCCCATTTCCTCAGCAATCTCAATTCCTAGCAATCTGTGCTTCCGTGGCTGTGATGACCCTTTAACAGAGGCCTTCTGAAGAGCATGCTCTCAATAAAAGAGCTGAACCAAATGGTGAGAAGTAAATGTAGGCAGAAATTTATGTACGTCATAAATGCACATAACTGGCTGCATTTTTCAAATGAGTAGCTCCCAGATGCCCTTCTATCTCATCTTTACAAACATTGCTGGTCCTTTTTAAAGAATATTCATAAAAATAAATGTGGGCTTTTTAAAGAAAATAATAAACACTAAATTTCTCATCTATGTCTGATTCTGTATTTCACACATCCCCTCTGGACCTCAGGTCCTACCACATACTGAATGAAAGGACGAATAAAGGAGCTAGTGAAAAGAATTATGTGGTTGATGAGAAACAGTTCCACAGAACTTTGCACCTGGTGAACTTTCAGGCTGCTGTGCAGAGCACTTGAACACAATTCCTGCTGAAGTGCCCATGTGTTCATGAATTTTGATGTGATTTTTAGCCAGGCAAAAGAAAACCAGTGATGTGGAGTGACATTATGACCTCCATAAGCTCCGAACCAAACAATATCAGGCTGTCCTTGGGCATGCTTACCATGACACCATACCCCTGCAGACAATATTGTCATTTGATTATCCAATTAGTGGTTATATTTTTAAAAAGAAACATCCAGCATCTATCAAAGGTAATTTAAATTAATTATTATGATATGTTCATATTTTATCCTAAGCACCGTGTTAGCTGAAATTTACACAGCAGTAAAATATACAGTGGGGTTTCCATGGAAATATTAATATAGTATCAAAACAAAGATATTTATTTGCTCTAAAAAATTAATTGACACTAGTAATATCTCAGAACTGTCACTTTTTTTTGGTGGCAGGACACTTTAATCACAGTTCCAGAAATTTTATTACATTTAAAAACTAGAATATAGTTTTTTTTTTCAGTCTATGGATAATATCAGTTGCTTATGTTTTAAGAGCGTAATTGCTGACTTAAGAAACCAAAGAAATTGTGGAAACATTAGGAATGTTGCAGAACATATCAACAGAATGCTCCTTCAAGTTATTGGTGCACATAAAGCAATAATCACAGAAGGAAGGGGAATCAGCTGCTCTTTGAGAGTTAAATTGCTATGATACATTCCTGGGATGCGATTAGCCCTCTCCAGAAATAGACCAAAGGTTATCTAGAAATACATGACTGAAAAAATTAGGAACCCAGAATTTTAATCAAGATGACTAGGTAGAGCAATCTTTGGGAGGCAAAACTGGATGTGACTTCAATTTATTAAGTAGAAAAACTAGTCAATATCACTACAGAATTTTCAGAAAGACTGTATGATCAGACACGAGGTGGCCAATATAGAGGATAAAACAGGAACCAAGCTAAAGACATAACCAGTCTGAGCTCACAGTAACTGGAGCCCTTTCGTGAAGTAAAATCATTCAATCTACATTGGCTCACAGCCCTCAAACATTCAAAAAACATAACTAACTCCTCTTCTTCTCATTCTACTGATAATTTACTTTCCATATATCTTGGAAATGCTTTAAACTGACAAGAAAAGAATTTGTTCATTCATTTATTCATCCATTGTACATTTGCACAATAAATACTTATTGCCAAACTCTTCCATTTTCTTTTCTGGACTGCAGGGGGAAGAATCTCTACCTCCATTTACCGGAATCTCTGTCCCCAAGCTTTTGGTTTAGAGTCTGCCAAGGAGACAGACTCTTATTAGACTTTGAAGGTAGTAGAGAAGGAGAAATCATTACTCTTTTGCCAACAGTTGCCAGAAGCCTCACAGGTGTAGGGCAGAAGTAAAGTTCCCAGAAGCTTCCAGGTGAGCCGGTAAGGATCAGCTGCCCTGGTGCTGCAGGCAGCTGAGCTTAGTGGCAGTGGCTTCACTGATTTTTGTTCCCCTAGCTCTTCCAACAGTGTATAGTCTCTAATTTCTGTATTAAAACATTTCCTCATTCAAATTCTTACAGCTGCTTTTGTTTTTTCTACCAAATCCTAACTGATCCTAACTGATGTGAGTATGGTTTGAATTATTTTTACCTTTAAATGTATTATTTTTCTTATAAACAGAAAATTATATTAGTGTAGGTGAAAATTACACATGATCAGGGTGTTTTTGTTTTTTCCACCTAAAATACTCTCGCTTTCAACAATTGCCATAAAAACAAAGCTATTTGTTGAAGAGAAGCAGATAAAAGTCTTTTCATTTATTTATTTTTTGCCTGTCCTGTTTGTGACTTTTACAAATACTAGTTGAATCAAACTCATTCATGATGCTTAAAGGTTAGGGCAGATAAGAGTATATTCAATTTAAAATGGTGTTTATTTTCCCTTGACCCATTTCTGTTCCAAAAGAAGTGAGTAGATTCCCCTGAGTGTGTTATTTGTGTAATTCTCTGCCACAAGTTACAGAAAAGTTCCTTATATTCCAGAAGTAGTTTAATGCCCTCTCATAGGAGTCCAGAATTCTTTAGCAGGTATCTCTATCTAAACTTGTCTTTGTAATTTCAAGTTGTTAGTTGATCTTTTTTTCGCCATCGGGTTCTAGGATTTGTCTACCCAGCTTGGAAAGTTTTTTTGTTTGTTTGTTTTTGGCAGGGAGGGGGATAGTTTGAAACTTCAATCTTTTTTTTTTTTTTATTTTCCGAAAAAAATGGCAACACAATCAGACATCATTATTACTCCAGACTCATTTCCCATATTTAGAGATACCATAGATGGGATTAATGATGATCATTTAGGAAAAAAAGGTTGAAGTAGACAAGATCTGATGAGGATGTGGTAATCAGAGTGTGCAGATGGGTAGAAATTCTACGGAGAAAACGCCCCATTAGCAGCTTAGCAATTAAAGTCATTTCTCTTAAGAGCAGATGTGCAATGTTCTTTATTGCATAAAGTGCATGTTTGAAAGAACATGTAGGGAAGTAATTAATTGTGGAAAACAGATTTTGGATTTTTCTTTTTGTTCAGAGAAGGCCTTAACCTCCGTCTCTTCTTGCAAAGCTTTTGAGCTATTTTTTGGCTCTCTCACTAAGATTAAAATAAGTTCTGCTATCGAAGCCCTTTCCCCACCTGACCATAAAAAGAAAGTTAGAAGCACGACCTTGTTGAAGTGGTTGACCAAATTATAGTGAAGGGGACCACACATCAGGAAAAATGTTGCTCATCATCAAAAATCTCTTCAACTTTTTAGTCCCAAACTCTTTGAAAATGCTAACTCGAAATGCTAGACGTATATGACTTGCAAAATGCGTTGTCCTGCATTGAACTGAGAACTCTTCCTGCTGTCTGTCATGTATATTCTCCAAACCAATTACTTGTCAGGTGTGTTACCTACCATTTATTATGGGTCTCCATTATCATTTCTCTATAGATGACTAGACACAGCATCATTACTCATGGGCTCTCACATCCAGTTGGCCTGTATTCCAATTTAATGCTCCTGTTGGTCTGGATTTTAAACGGCCTTGTTTGTAATTTCCAAAGTCTATCATTCGGAGAAGGAAAACTGTGACTGACGTGCAAATTGTGTACTGCATTTTGCTTTGCATTATTCATTTTCATTATTCACACCATGGTGCGTTTCTTGGCAGAGGGCAGAGAATTTTGAAAAAGTACATTCCCAGTGGTGTGGGTGCCATTTAAAACATACAATGATTTACCTAGTTTCATTTCATTAGGGCTTATCTAATTTTTTTCTGGTTTGGGGCCCTGTCGAGCTATGTGGATTGGCATAGCTAATAGTAAATCTAAGGGGAAAAGGAAAAAAATAAAATAAAACTTTTCCTAGTGAATCTCAAAAAATAAGAAACTGGTCTAGAGACCACAGTGTGACATTAGCTCCTTTTATTGATGAAACTAACATTGACTCCAGTCCTCCATGCATGGTCAATTAATCTGGAGTTCTCATTTGAGGTAGGAGAATGATCCATGGGGAGTTACCTTGCCTTCTTTGGGAGGCTTGGGCTAATTTGGAGCCTAACCAATTTCTGATGTGCAAATGTTCAAACTTTTCGTTTTGCATTTCTTAGCACTAATCCTCTACTCTTCATTTTTGTGAAAATGTTTTAGTTATAGATAAATTTCTGCTATAGAAATGCTACAGATACCTTACCTGAATCAGTCCCACTAACTCTAATTAAGGTTCAGAGGAATCAATACTGAACTTTTTTTTTCCTATATCAGAATTTCTATCTTGATTATTTCAGGATTGCCATGCTCTTGAATCATCTAGCTTTTCGTAATTCCCTTTGATTTTTCAGCTTCAGTGAAGACAAGATCAATTTCCTCTCTTTGAGGGTTCATGTATTCCTTGAGGTCACCTTAAAACACCTTTGGCTTTTACTGTAATCATGGCATATTTGCCTGTTACTTGATTACTTGTTTCCCTCTTTCTGTGAATATTTATCATCTCTCAAATGATTGCAGAAATTCTATCTAGCTTGTCATGTTATCTGTTTGCCAAAAGGAGCATATCTTTATTGTCAATGAAAGGTACTGCATAGTATTTTTTCACAGAAATTTTCCACAGAAATTCAGATTTAAGATAATGAGAGAAAATAAGCATTTCACTGGAGACAACCAGCCTTATACAACTACCTTATGGGAGATAATTTCATCCATTTAATGAAAATGTTTTTGGTGTGTACCATGAGTCTGGCATTGTGTTAGGTGCTGAGAGGCAAAGATAACTAAGGCACTATTTCTGCCATCAGAAGCTGTGGTGAAGGCAGAAAGGCAGCCAAATGGAGCCACCATGCAGGGTAAAAGTTGTGCAGTAATTGTGTGCATACAGAGTATCCTGATAATAGGGGGAGGCTGCCTGTTCTTTCTGACATTTCTTCAATAAAGCTAGCAGTGGTAGTTTGAGACTTTCATGCTATAATTATATAAGCCTGAAAATCTGAAGTGTCCAAGGTCACATAAGATACAATAACTTTATTCAACCAAGGTATACATGACCTGCGTATAAGTCTCTTTGCTTTTAATGACAGTGCACCTGATTTTTAAAATGGCATTCTGCTTATAAAGTTCATCTGCTCAAACAAATTGATATTCTCATCCCTAAAGACTAATTGGTAAGAAACATTAAGTACATGTACTTTGAAGTCCAAAAAAGGGGGGTGGTGAGAAGTGCAGAAGACCCAAGAAAATGAGGGAGTGAAGGAGGCATTTTATTATTTATCATGTAAAGAACATTGGCATAACTTTTTTTTAAACTACAGCAACAGAACAGTGTCTACATTAGATCGTTTTCTGACAGTAGGTTTACACTGATGTGGCAATTGGGAAAGAAGGAAAAGAGAGAGGCTGAAAAGTTAAATAGAACTTTGTCTACAATTTTGCCTAGGGCCAATGCCGTTTCATAAATATAAAAGATGTGGACCTCATACCTTGTTGAGTGAAAAACAGTTTACATGTGAAGTATGAAATCATTTAAACAAAACTTTGTAAATAGTATATGTGTATTTACAGTCTATACAATTTCACTTTTACATGTGATATAAAATATATACATCATATAAATAAATTCATGGAATGATGCTGGGAGAGTAATTCTCCAAAATGCAATGGTGATTATATTTTTGTGTTGAGGTTGGAGAGCTTTTAAGTTTCTTTATTAAATTTTTATTTTCCTTGAATTCCTTAAATTAAAAAATTGATTAAAAATACAACACTATATACCAAGCATTGTGCTATTACCTGAATTTATAAAAGAAAGCAAAAGCATATATAAATTTTCTCTCACAATTATATATCATTTTTAACAACCAAGAATAACAATAGAGTTATATATATAGCTGAAAAAACAGAGCCATAATAATTTTTTAAACTCAAAGAGATTAAATATAATCTAGGGACACTTGAAAAAGAAATATTTGGGAAGTATAAATCCACCAGATACATAAAAACTTGTCTCATATTGCACAGAGCCTGAACCCCTAAGAAGTTAGAGTGAGTCTTCTAACAACACAATAATCTCCTTTTCCAAGGATATTTTACCTATTCATTTAGGTTGGAAATTCTGTGGTTAAACTATATTTCTATTTTTTCCAGGTAAATTTTTGTTTACTTTTAGTTTTGCACATTAGTTG
>NW_012136414.1:5449902-5455874 GCF_000956105.1 Propithecus coquereli | reverse complement strand
AGGAGAAATAATTTAAGCAAACTTCCAAAGTTCTACTACTATACAGGAATGCATTTCCCCCTAAAGTGAGCAGCAACCATACATGTAAAGTTTTCACTGAACAATCAAGACTCATAGGACACCATCAGAATACAATTTCTCCCCTATTACCAATTAAAATCTATTCTAGGGAATTGTTTCTTTCCCTTCTCTTGTTAAAATTTTGGAGTGGTTCCATGATTTGGGGACTCACTTGGAAAACCAGAGCTTCTGGTCACTTCAATTGTAAAAACAACAAAAAAACCCAAAACTGTCCTAATTTGGTAATTAATGTATTGAGTTCAGTGTAATTATTGACACTCTGAACTTCATTGCAAGTTCAAATTTCTCCCTGTCCTGAGCTAGGACTTGTTTTATATTGAACTCACGTAAGTGAGTAATAGGGCATGGGAAGTTTCTCCTCTAAGTCCCTGTATACTGCTCCTGATCCTATTTGCCTAGACTCTGGATGCCTCTGACTCTTCCTGGTTGAAGCCTGGCAAGCACTGATATTACTTGACTGAAACGCCTAAATTTTACTGGATGTCTTTTGCCATGATTGATGTTTAAACTGAACTTTGTCCTTGTTGCTGGGCTTCTTGAGATTTCCCTCTTGGGCATTTCTAACTTCTGTTATTTGATATGGATGGCACTGCTCCTTTGGCTGGCATGATAAGACCCCCACTCTTAAGCCAATTTTTGCTGAGATCTCCTTGTCCTGTACGGGATACCCCCCTGGAAACAATCCTGAGCTGACATCCCTCCCACAGGTCCACGGACCTGTCCTTGGTGGAGATGCAATTATTCCACACATGTAATCCTCTGCTCTGGTGCCATGTAGCTCATCAGCCGGCATCTCAGCATGAGTCAGACATCCATCCAGTGCATGCTCAAAATTCAGGCAACACATATCACATTGTCCAAGTGATTTCCTTGAAGGTCCCCTCACAATGTGTGAGATGAAAGGAAAGTCCTCTTCACCCTTCCTAATGGAGGTGGGCTGTGAATGCAAAACCCTTACAACTCTCTCCAATATAAAACTTTGCTTAATTTCCACCTCCTTGTACTCCTCTGCTTTAGTTCTTTAATGGCTTTAATGTGGTTATAAAGGGCCATGACCAGAAAATTACTATTTTTTATAAACATTTTTGAATGTCTTATTACGGTGGTCTAGCTTCAGGAGGTTGTTGTTTAGCTACTGTCTTAAAACTCAGCTATAATTGAATCAGAAAAATTTTGACATCTTGTTAGAAATGTATTTGCACGTACCATTATGTTATGAGTGCATATGAATGTGTCTTATGTGTATGTATATATATGCTCTTGTTCTCTGTCTTTCATATACACACACAATTTGTATTTGTATCATTGCATTACCTTATTATCCAGGCATTTATGGAGCTACTTCTCATGTATCCCATGTTAGGCACTGAGGATACAAAATGAGTAAGCCTTCTTTCCTTTAAAAGGGATCTTAGTATGGTCAGGGTGATAAACATAAAAGCAGATAAATGCATCATAAAGAGAGAAATACTACTTTAAAGCTCTGTCACCTACTTGAAGGACAAAGAAGATTAGCAATGATGAATGGAGGATATGATCAAACTAGCCCCATTAGACCAGTGATAGGTCAAGGTAAGGATCTTCAAGCCAATGGACAGTAATTACAACTCCAACCTATAAATAGCAGAGTATTCCTGGAACTACTAAAGAAATGCATGTGAAATCACTTTTGTGTCATTATATTGATCCAAAATTTAGGGTTTCCTGCTTGTTGTATATCCTTCTTCTGCCCACTTTAAGTGTGCAGTACACTCTGAAAATGTCTCCCTTGTCATATCTTACCATAGAGAAGCCTGACTTTAAGAAACCAGCCTAATCAGACAGCTGTATATGTTAATCAAGAATAATATTGTTCTCTAGAATACAGACAATTTTTAGTAAAACTGTATTGTAGAGACAGCTTGGTTCAAGTCTCCACATGAAAACGTTTTGTTTTTCATCAAAATTCAGTAAAAAGGGAATCTGAACTGAGTGTCTTATGACTGTGCAGTTGAAAATCTGCAGACTCCAAGAAATTTACTCTTGAAAAATCAGTTCAATTGTAAGGAAAATGCTTACATGTTGAGAATATACTCAAAACTGAGCAAAATTCAGGGTCAAATAATTCCCTTGAGTAAATAAAACAGTGATTAAAACAAAAAAAAAATTTGTTCAGTTTGTGTCAATGAAAATGAGTCCAGATTTTTCCCAGATATTTAAAAACGTTGTTTCCCAGGATTTTAAAATAGAAATATTTTTCAAGGGCTGTACTACCTTAAGAAATATTATACTTATTAATTATAATTGCCACTGACTCAAATTGTTTTTACATGTGCATGTGTTGACTAGTATTAACACTTTAATATTTGCTATTAATCTTTCATTAAGGATGAATCAATATGGACATTTAGATGTCCCACGGGTTTCTCATCAGAATAAATGTTGGGATGAAAATGTTTCCTTCTGTACTTGCTCCTACTGTGTATTTCTATTCTCCTGTAAAAGAGAACAAAGCCTCCACCAGCCTGGGCACCACCATCCCTGTGGTTATGATGAGACACACTAAACTTTGAGAGTTTTGCCAATTGCCCCTCTCTCCAAACATTGGCATTCTCATGACTAAAATTTGATTTGGGATTTTGACATCCACACTAGTAATTCCTCGAGTACATTAACTCCCAGATCCTTGACTCTTTCTTCCAAAGATCTTGTCCTCTATTCTGAGACATCCACTGCCATGATCGGCCTAGACCTCTCCAATCTTTTACACACACTTGTCATCCCTCTAGCTTTCTTTAGTTCCCCAGCTCCAGGGATTTCTCAAAGCCACCAGGATCTTTCCATAAACTATTGCTCCTATCTTATTTTTCATTGTCTCTCATCCCTCTCAAATTTTCAGTTCTCTGCCTACCCAGTTTAAGTTCCATGGGCAGTCACTGCAATCATATCCCACATATACTCTCAACATCTTCCCCCTCCCTCCCATTGTACACTGACTGACAACCCATACAACGATATATGGCCTTTAGTCTATTTTGAATTTGAACCTGAGATGACCATGGTGAGAAAAAAAAAAAATCACACAACTGTGTTGACAGATTTTAAAATCCATGATGACTAAACTCAAGTATGCCTCAGTGTTGCCTAAAAATTCTCCTCCATTTTCCCATGGTAGTCACTTTCCTGCTCTTATAAATCAACAGTGCTTATATTTTTTCCTCTCTACAACCTTCACCACATTCTTCTAATTCTCAGCTGATGACTACCTCTTATTTCACAGAGAAAATAGACATGACCAGACAACAATTTCTACCTTCTCTAACAAATCTAAAAAACTACCCGAATGTATAACCAAATACTCAATATTTCTTGGTTCTCTGCCCACCTCATTTCTTACCCAACTGCCTCACTGGATTCTCTTCCTCTTTCCACTTCTAGATGTTGAGATGTTTCAATCCTAGTATCTCATTGTGTTGGTGATGTCACCTAGTTTCGTAAGTTTAAGTACTTTCTGTATGTTGACCTAACACAAATATATATTTCAAGTACAAACTTTCTCCTTGACTCCAGATTCTAGTATCCATCAGTCTACTCAACATTTTCACTTATTGTAGAGATCGTTAGATTTGTTCATACATACTCTCCTACCTTTACATCATAGAATTGCATTTCTCTGAACCCCTGTCCCTGATGTAGTTAGCAACATACATATTTTCCCAGTGAAATGTGGGCAGGAAGTGTTTTATGTCATTTACTTTAGAAGCCATAAAGAGCCACAGCATAATGGCCCTATTCCCTCTCCTGTCCTTGCTGTCTATCAGGGAAGCACATGTCCAGGGACAGCCTCCATCAGATTGGCTCTCTGAACGAATGAAGCGGGCAGAGCCTGCTGCCAACTCTTCCTGGACTTGAAGCAAGAATAGATCATATATCTGTTTTATTAAGCCAATGATACTTTGGGATTGTTGGTTCTTCATTTAATCTAACCTATCCCAACTGATAATTTTTCTATTATGCATCTCAAATTTATCAGAAGTGGCTACCCGCATGCAAAGAGACTTCAGAATAAAACTTACCCTGCTGGCACCTTAATCTTGAACTTCCCAGTCTTCAGAACATTGAGAAATATATTTCTATTGTTTAAGCCACCCAGTCTATGATATTTTGTTATGGAGGCTTGCACAGACTAATACAAAATTTAGGTAGGATTTTTATCAGGCATGCAAATGTGGTTCAATATTAGAATATTTAATAAAATTCTTTGAGGAATCTCCATACTGTTTTCCATAGAGGTTGTACTAATTTACAGTCCCACCAACAGTGTATAAGCTTTCCTTTTTCACTGTGTCCATGCCAACTTATATTGTGTTTTGATTTTTTAATCATGGTCATTCTGATGGGGTAAGGTGGCATATTATTGTGGTTTTAACTTGCATTTCCCTGATGATTAGTGATATTGAGCATTTTTTCATTTCTTTTTTGGCCATTTGTCTATCTCCTTTTGAAAAGACTTAATGTCTTTTGCCCACTTTTTAATGGGGTTATTTGTTTTTCTCTTGCTGATTTATTTGAGTTCTTTGTAGATTTTGAACATTAGTCCTTTATTGGATATATAGTTTGCAAATATTTTCTTCCATTCTGTAGGTTATCTATTTACTCTGTTGATTATTTCCATTGCTGCGCATAAACTTTTAATTTGATTAAGTCCTATTTATTTATTTTTGTTGTTGCTATATTTCACATTTGGGTCTCAGTCATAAATTCTTTGCCTAAGCTGATGTCTAGAAGAGTTTTTCTTACATTGTCTTCTAATATTTTTATGGTTTTAGGTCTTACATTTAAGTCTTTAATCCATCTACCATTCAATTCAGCAATCCCATTACTGGGCATCTACCTAAAGGAAAAGAAGTCATGATATCAAAAAGATACCTGCACCCAAATGTTTATCACAGCACTATTCACAATTGCAAAGATATGGAATCAACTTAAGTGCCCATCAATTGATGCGTGAATAAAGAAAATGTGGTATACATATACCATGGAGTACTACTCAGCCATAAAAAGAAATGAAATAAAGCCTTTTGCAGCAACCTGGATGGAACTAGAGAACATTATCCTAAGCTAAGTATCCCAGAAATGGAAAAACAAACACCACATGTTCTCACTAATAAGTGCGTGCTAAACAATGTGTACACATAGTCATATAGTGGTATAAAGGACATTAGAAACTAAGCAGGGGGAAGGACGGAGAGGTGAGGGATAAAAATATACCTATTGGTTACAACGAGCACCACTCTGGTGACAGGCACACTAAAAGCCCTGACTTCAGCATTATTCAGTTCATCCATGTAACAAAAACATTTGTACCCCCTTAATGTTTTGAAATAAAATAATAATAATAGATTCAACAACTTAATAGATCTAAGATGAAAAACTATGTATCTCCATTGATACTGAAAATTCAACATTTATGATAAAAATACTCATGAAATTGTGACTTGATGGTACTTCCTCAATGTTATAAAAATATATATAGCTCAATTTTAAAGCCAGTGTCTTACTTAATGGAAAACACAAGAGACTTTCACATTATGGTTAGGAACAAGGCAAAAACGACCACTGTATCTACTACTATGTAATGTTAGATTGATAGAATCAGCCAGTGCAATTGAAGGAGTAAAAAATAATTAGATGAATGAAAATTAAAAAAAAAACTCTTTATTTGAAGATAATTTGATAGTGCACCTATAAAACCTAAAGAATCAATGATAAACTAATCTAAAACAAAAAAGAATTTAGCAAGGAAGTAGAATAGAAAAGTAACAGACAAAGATCAATATCTTTACATACACAAACAATAACCAGGTAGAAGATATAATGAACGAAAAAAATCCTATTAATAGCAACATAAA
>NW_012136414.1:5437305-5438272 GCF_000956105.1 Propithecus coquereli | reverse complement strand
AAAAAAAAAAAAAAAAAAATCTTTGAGCATCAGTCATGTACCAGGCAGTGTTCTAAACACCATGGTTAAGAAAACAGGTCTGTGTCCTCATGGAGCTTACATTCTAATGAAGGGAGACAGAAAATAAACATGTAAATAATTTAAAAAGACAATTTTAACTAGTGAACAATGCAATGAAGAAAACAACACAGGGTAATGAATAAGTACTGGATGAATCTACTCTAGATTGAATGATCCAGAATGACCTCTCATAAAAGGCAGTATTGAGCTTAGACCTGATAATTAAGCCTAAACATGTGACAGAGAATTGCAAATGCAAAAACCCCATGATGGGAAATTTTTTTTTTTTAAGTAGAATGGAATGAATTTAGGTATATAAGCAGAGTCAGATTATAATGTTCCTTTAGTGTTCTCTATTTCCCGAATTTGGTGGCCTGCAAGTGTGTGGTATGTATGTTTGGTCCAGATAATACTAATCTGTAAGACAAATTTTAGAACTTAAAATGCCTGCCAAAGAATAATGAGGAATTCACTTCATGAGGACGTGTGGATATTGCACTAAATGTAAAACTCTATTACAGACATGAATAGACTCCAGGTTTTGCCCCAGTGAGAAATCTTGCATCCAATTAAGCAACCTGACTGCTTTGTCATGTAATCAGTCTGCACCCATGTAAGGCATCAGAAATGTTCCCAAATTACTCCACAATTTCACTTGAGATTAGTGCTTGTTTAAAGCTGAAGCTTAGTGCTAGAAGAGGCTCGCTTTATCTCAAATACACAAAATTAAGGAAGATAGTGTTTACAAAGGTAAAAAGAAACTGGAGAGCTGGTTTTAGCCAGGGAATTGATTTAGCAAAAAGACCCAATCCAGGTAAATTATATGAAAATCCCAATTTCTCAAATTATTTTTAATTGACAATTCTTCATTTGTCTTTGCAGATGTAACAAGCAGTGGATAGTTACT
>NW_012136414.1:5433404-5437255 GCF_000956105.1 Propithecus coquereli | reverse complement strand
TAAAAATAGCATCAAAAATTGTAGCTTCAAAGATAGACCATTTAACACGTAACCAAAGTGTTTGTAGCTCCATAATTTCCTGATATAAAAAAAAAATGATAGACCGTTTAATAAATGCTGTTGTATTAACTAGCCATTTGGAAAAAAAAGTGAGATGGATACTTCAACCATACATAAGAATAAGCTCAAAGTTATCAAAAAATATAGATGTGAAAAAAGAAACCATGAAAATATTAGAAGAAAATATGGGGAATTCCTCTATAACCTGGATGTTAGGAAAGTCTAACTATGTCTCAAAATCTACATGGAATTAAAGAAAGAAAACTTTGACTACGTAAAAATAGAATAAAAAAGAAAAGAAAAAAGATTTTTGCATGACAAAATACTTAAGCAGAGTTACAAGAAAAATGACAAAGTGGGAGAACATATTTGATGAGTAGATAATATAGCATGTTCAATTACTCTCTTGTTTCATAGATTATAAGCTTCTTGAAGGCAGTGACAGTGAATATCTTGTTCACTATTTAAATGCCCAGTGTTTTGCATGTTACCTGGAATATAGTAAGTGCTTGCTAAATATCTGGTAAGATAATTTTTGTTTGAATGATGCTTGAACTAGGTGCTGCAAGAGAAATACAGGAAATAAGTGGAGGAACATCCTTGATAAATGGATTGTAGGCAAAATACAAGCAGAAAAACTATTCTTAAATAAGAAATGGAGGTACTTTATACCATTGTGATAGGATGAAAACAAGAAAAACAGCAAAATTTTTAAACAGAATGTCAGCAAGAAAGAAATCTTCCATCTGTTCCATCTGTTGGCTTTGTTTTCCCTTACAAAGTAGGAGGACAGGTAGCATGATGAGTGTGAAGGATGGAGTGGGAAGTAGGAACTTGAAACTGAGTGGAAAAGGTTTGAAATAGTCACTGTGAAGAACCAGGAAAGTGATGACTAAGAACTGCTCTACCCAGCACTAACACAATTTATGGAAACCAACAAGATGAAGTAGCAACAATCTGCCTTAGTGTAGGATTTTCCCCAGACAGTAATGTGAGAGAAGAGAAATGGGACAATTTGTTTGATCCAGGTTTGAGATATTATGAGGACATACATCTCAAACAATAAGACAGAGATTGGAGGAAAAATTTTATTTTGTTAAACTATATAAAATTTCTGATAGTTGACCATTTTTGAAGTTGATAGTGTTATAATTTCCAACCTATAGTATGAGTCATGGATTAGAAAGCTGAAAAGGAGTTGATGTAAAGTTTCATGGAGCAGAGAATATAAATTGACTGAGTTTTTAGGGTACTATGGGTTCATTCACATGAATGTTGAAATTGAATAGATTTTGATGATTGAAGAAAATCAACTAAGACTGAAGCAAAAAGAAAGGAAGAAGATGATTTAACCAATTGACATGAGTGTATCAATAAGGGCATTTTAATACAAGATCAAGAAATAATGGTCTGGAAGTGGCACTGGGAGAGAATGTGCTCACTCCACCTCACAACTCCAAAGCTTGCAGGATGAGGGAGAAGAACAGTCATCCTATAGGTAGATTGACCATCACAGTGAGTTGAACAATGTCCCTCAAAAATTCACGTCTATTTGAACTTCAGAATGTGACCTTACTTGGAATAAGGGTCTTGGCAGATGTAATTAAACTAAAGATCAAAATAAGATCATACTGGATTTGGATGGGCCTGAAATTCAGTGTGAGTCCTTATAAGAGACAAATAAGTAGAAGACACAGAGACATAGGTAAGTGGGCAATCTGAAGATGTGGGCAGAGATTAGAGTGATGCATCCGTAAGCCAAGGAACGCCAAGGATTGTCAGCAACAACCAGAAGCACCAAGTGGGCGATCACCAAGGAGAGAGGCATGAGATTGTTTCTCCCTCAGAATCTTCGAAATGAAAGAACCGCGCTGACATCTTGATTTCAGACTTCTAGCCTCTGGAACTATCAGTAAATACATTTCTGTTGTTTTAAACCACTCATTTGTGGCAATTGCTAGGGCAGCCCCAGGAAACTATTATAGACATATATTCTGGTTTGTCTGGGACAGTCCTAGTTTATGCTACTCTCATATTGTAGTTGTTAATAGTGTATGCATTTATTTTCAAAAATATTCCTGTTTAGCAATAAATAGCACAAACGCTTCATCTTTTAGGGAGGTATGAGCAATGAAAAGAAGCAGGTTTTAGCCAATGTAATGAAGTGGACGGAATGTTTAGTAAAAAGCTGGAGTATGTAAGGGGTTGTATTTAGCAAGAAATGGAGTTCCAAAGGGATTGTGGAGGATTTTGAGAGGGAGAGTGTTGGTGGTAGGCTGGGTCAGAGGATGCCAGCATAGTGCAGTACAAGTAGGATAATATGGGAAAAGGTGTACCGTTTAGGTAGGAATGGGAAGCATGATGGTTTATCATTGATTAATAATTAATTAATCAATGGTCTTGGGAAGTAGCCAGTCAAGCCTATTTGCTACTGAGGGAGTTAAATTCCAGATGAACAGGCCAGCAAATCAATATTTAAATAGATCCCAGGACTCTCGACATATGTTGTCAATAAAAGTACAGTGTAAATTCTATAGAAGGAGTCATCTTGATGGTGCTTGTGAGGAAAGTATAGGCCAGCTGGCTGGGCTAGCCATCAGACTTCTTTGAACTAAAGATGTTTATCTTTAATGAAAAAGAAAAGAATTGGAACAGCATAATAAACGTCTAAAAATATTCAAAGGCATCTCACATGGAAGAGGCTTCGAAAAGAAAAAAAGGAATCAATTCAGAAAAACTGTAAGTCTAAAAATTTTGGCCTAATATGAAGAGTTTTCTTTATATAGAATTCAGAGTCAAGCAATGGGGTGGATAGCCTCTAGATTTAGTGAACTTTCTACCTGTTGGAGAGTTTTTTTTTTTTAGGTGGTGACATTTGTAAATATTTTTGAAAGAGTCAGTATATGAATTAACACTTGAAGAATGAGTAGTGGACAAGATATGTGCAATGTTATAGGAGTAACACTATCAGAAAAAGTATAGGGGTAGAATCATGTGACAAGGAGGATATTTGTGTAGAGTCAAAAGCTGGAAGAGCAACATAGGATGCTGGGAGGATGAGGGAAAATTGACAAGCATGGCTAAAGAAGACACATGCATCTTTGTTAATGGAACTGCAGGTCACAGACCACCAGTGTTTAGGGATCTCTAAAGTATTCCATAGAGTCCCTAAAAAGAAAAAAACAACCTATCTTAGAGCTAGCTCACATAAAACAATACAAATTAGAGATTTCATAAATTTAGCCTATGGTTTTCTCTAGCCGTATTTAACGTTCTGCATCATTAAGGGAAACTTCACCTTTTAAATCTACTATATTTGAGCTTTGGAGTCATCTTTTCCTCCTCCCTCACATATAACCCATTTTAAACTTGAGAATGCCACCTTCCCATATTTACTATGATAGGTTTCAATTCCAGCTGTCCCTTCACACTGCACCTTGTTGAGCAGATCTCTGGGGAAAAAGGAAGTAGTGTATGCCCAATAAGTTAGATTCTAAAACTGCTAAATGGAATTCCAAGTACTTGAGATTTTGCTGTTATAGTAAATAGTTCACCTATATGTGATCAATTGCACAACTTTGCCCTTGTTTCATTAATTGATTTAATCTAGGGCCTTATTTAGTGACTTTTCCTAATGAAAGTGCCATCATTTTTTAGTAATGAGAAATTCCTTGTAAATATTTAACTGTGATTCAAGGGGAAAAAAGTCCTACAAAAACTTCATTCATTCATTCTAGTTAATCATTTACTCATATAAAATATCTTTTTGGGCTGGGCACGGTGGCTCACGC
>NW_012136414.1:5428862-5431917 GCF_000956105.1 Propithecus coquereli | reverse complement strand
GGTATTGTTGGTGTCATAACCTGATCATGCTGTATTCTGAATGAATACTCAGTTTCCATAATGTTTTGAAATTTTCCTAAAGGGAATGCTTTTAAAACGTGCTTGGATGGAATGTATTTCACATTAGCTCTTGGGTTTTCTTTTCTTCCACTGGATCTATAAGCCATCAAATCAACTAATTTTATTTTTTTCTCATTTTTATTATTGTTGAAATTATTATTGAAATTTCAGCACAGAATTTTTAAAGTAGAGAGAATAGTAAAATGACCTCTTCCCCAGTTTCCACAATTAACAATACATAGAGAGTACTGTTTCATGTAGAGCTATACACATATATCCTTCCCATCCTCCACTAGGTTATTTTGAAGAAAATCCCAGAAATTATATATATAAATTTAACATTGTTATTAAATTTCTGAAAGTTGCATATAGTAGACATTCAGGATACGATTATTAAATAATTTGCCAGGTTATGCTGTAGCTTTCCTCTTAATCTCTAGGATGTTGAGATAGGCATAAAAATGAAATATGTCTTCAATATCTTTTTCTGGGTTTAGTGGAGTATAAAGAGAAAACCTAAACAATTTTCCCAGTAGCATTACACCCAGATTTTTAATTAAAATTCAACTGATAAAGTAATCAAAGTATGTCCTAGCATAATGCTTCTGCTGAGGGTATGAAGTGTTACTGTTGAAAAATTGCTATGTAGGCAATCCATTATTGATAATTAAAAGTTAAGTACAATTGAGAAAACAGTGGTAAGAATTGTCAATGCTTCTATATTAAAGCACTGCACTGGATTTAAATGTTGCTTTAAAAAGTTTTACTCTTAACGTGTGGATATGTGCTTAAGTGATTCTTGATGCCATTCATTTCAAAATGCAATAATGCATTAATGCTGTATATGTATGGAGTTTTATTGTTTCCCATGAATTTTCCTCTATAAACCTCAAAACAACTGCAGTAAGTAGCTTAGGGATATGAAATGATTTTCCAAAAGTCACATAGCTGATAGGTGAAAAAGCTTGTGGAATACTAACATACGTGCAAATAATTCAGTTTTCCTTTCAAGTTCAATATCATACTGAAGCTATTGATTCTTAAGAATACAACATTCTTTGAGGTTTAACTATTTCCAAGGGATATGACTTTCCTGAGCTATGACTGTGTGTGGCAGTGTCTTTCTGCTAAAACAAATCACAAAACCCAACGTTCTGCAAAAAGTACGGGATTCATTTTCAAATTTTGCAAATGGGTTCCCGTTATCATTTTCTTTTGTAGAATTCCAAAGTCAACTGCCTTGATGGCAGCTAGTTTTTATTTATAGTTACTTAACTAACACAAATTCCAGACACTGAACATGGACTTCCTGAGAACATGCAGACACAATTAACTTTTTCATAATAACCTTGGTTATAACTGGCCACTGCAAAGTTACCTTTTAATCAAATTTCTATTCCACGTTGCAGACTCAAAAATTGTCTTCCCATCAAATCTCAGTATTTTACTTTCACTGGTATATTTCCTTACTATCTCTAATTTCAGTAACATGAGTGTTTTGGAAACTCACTCATTGCCACGTCAGTTTGTTAGTGTTCTAAATTTTCTTTGGTCATGTTTGAGAAAACTAATACCGTGATATCCAGCTATAAGATTGCAATGTAATGTTCCAGGCTACAGTTTTAGAAGCTTCCAACAACTGCACAATCATTATAAAATAGCCCATAGTCATGCATGAGGTTTTTCTTTATTTCTTATTTTTAGTTTCAATAATCTTCCTCATTTTAGTAAGCCTTTTGGCCTATTGGAAGCCATAAGAAACAAATGTACTCAAATGTTTATATATGTATTAACTGGGTCCAATGACATTTTTTTTTTTTTTTTTTGAGACAGAGTCTCACTCTGTTGCCCTGGCTAGAGTGAGTGCAGTGGCGTTAGCCTAGCTCACAGCAACCTCAAATTCCTGGGCTCAAGCGATCCTACTGCCTCAGCCTCCCGAGTAGCTGGGATTACAGGCATGCGCCACCATGCCTGGCTAATTTTTTCTATATATTTTTAGTTGTCTGATTAATTTCTTTCTATTTTTAGTAGAGACAGGGTCTTGCTCTTGCTCAGGCTGGTCTCGAACTCCTGAGCTCAAACAATCCACCCGCCTCGGCCTCCCAGAGTGCTAGGATTACAGGCGTGAGCCACCGTGCCCGGCAGTCCAATGACATTTGATTGTTTTTTTCTCCCCAAATAATGTCCAAAATAGCTCCAGAGTTTCCCCAAATACTACTTTGGACTTGAATACAAATAAAGTCAGCTTTTTATTTTACACATTGCAAAAGACCTGCAATGACTAGCTAGCCTACAACTATAGACAAACAAATTATCACTGCTTCTTGATTTTGATAAGCATGACATAAAAGGCTATCATTAAAAAAGAGATTTAAGATTAATATTAGAATTAGTTGGCATTCCTTGTCACACACATCAACTGACAGCACAGAAAATATGTCAAGGAGCATTCAGAGCACCTGCAAGAAGACAAACGTAGATTCTAAAAATAGTTACAGGCAATCCACCAAGACTCATGAAAATACAATATAGAATTGTAAGAGGCTGAAGGGATTATGAACATTGCTGCTTCAATTTATAGATGTCTGACCTGAGGCCTCTGAAACTAAGTAACTTGTCTAACGATTCATTTGTGACCTGGGATGAGTTACTAGTTTAGTATCATAATATAATTTAATATCATAGGAAACAGTTAAATCTAGCATTCTTGGTGCTCGAAACAAAAATTTGGATCCCAAATTTGTTATTACTTACCAAGTGCTGTGAATTGTGTTCTACCAGTATCTTATCTTCGATTTTGTCCTTTGAATTTATTTTCCTTCGTAAATAAAAAGCAACTATAGGAATGGCCTTTTATTGAGAACCTATCATGAACTAGATATTTTATATACATGATTTCATGTTTTTACAAATATGCTACAAGGTAGACATATTTGTTAATTAAATACAGCCAAACATAGATACATGAAGTTAAAATTAGAAATGGAAAAGCTAT
>NW_012136414.1:5414222-5427657 GCF_000956105.1 Propithecus coquereli | reverse complement strand
AAGAGAAATCTGGAGGTGATAATATGATATCAGACAAGGTTAAATTTCATTGCAAACCATAAATAAATTAGATAAATAGTACCATTTTAAAATGATAAAAGTGAATGCCACAATGAATCTTTAAGCATCAGATAACATACGAGTACTGAAAATTGTTGTAAGTACAAGAAGAAATTGACTGAAACAAAATAGTAGTAAGAAACTTAATTTTGCCTCTGTCTAGACTAAGGGTCAGCAAACTTTCTCTGTAAAAGGGCAGATAGTAAACAGTTTAGGTTTTGAAGATTATACAGTTTCTGTCACAAATATGCAACTCTGTCAGAGACACTGTATAAGTAAAGAGGTGTGTCTGTGTGTAGCAATAAAACTTTATTTACAAAAATAGGCTTCAGGTTGGTTTGCCTACTGTTTATAATTTGCCCACTGCTGCTCTAGACCACAATTGACCAACTAAGTAAGTATATAGGAGATGGAAATAACACAAATTAACTACAATTCCATATAAATTCTGTGGAACATTTAAAAAAAATAATGTATTAGCAGTTTAGTGGCTTTTTAAAATTGTTTTTTCATTTGTTGAGTGCTTTCTCTGTGAATTGTACCAAGCAATTGGCACAAATCAATTCATTTGATCCTCAAAATAATTTCATGAATGATGTACATTGTTATGCTCATGTTACAGGTAAGAAACCCTAGGGTAGTTTTAAAAATAATTCTACCTTGTCTAATTTCCTTGTATTCCACCTAAACAAGTTGCCATTGTGTAGAAGTTTTCCTGTCTCCGTATCTCTACCCTTGCTGTTCACTCTGCCTAAAGTGCTTTGCATTGCATTTCCACCATCAAATGTTACCCCTTATCCAAGGTCCAGCCAAATCATACCTCTCCTGTGAAACTTCCCCTTATTTTTCAAAATGAAGCAGCCTCTGTCCTTCTCCTATGCATTCAGAGGACTTTGTTCTTCTCCAGTTGCAGCTATGTTACCCTTCACGTTGTTAGTTATACATGTGTGTTCATTCTTCTCCTTTCATTGCAAACCATTGGATAGGTAAACTTACTCCGATTTTTACATGACTCATGTTATAACAGCAATAACATACACAAAGTAAACATTCATAGAGGGATTGAATTTGCTGTTTCTTTTTTCATAATGAGTGAAGTATAGTTTATCAACCTTTTTTTAATCAGAAGATTTTTAGAGTTCACTCAAAAGTGGGTAAGATCTATGTATACATATGGAGATAGGTATACATATGAATATAATGCCATTATATATAATAGACATATATGTTTGTATTTGTATATATACATATTATATACAGTCATGCATCACTTAACAATGGGGATGCATTCTGAGAAATGCATCGTTAGGTGATTTCATCTTTGTGTGAACATTATAGAATGTACTTATACTAGATGTATTAATAGTACTGACTATATGGTAGATGGTATAGCCTACTAGGGTGGGGAACCTGCGGCCCTGGGGCCACATGCGGCCCTCCAAATCCCCAAACTGTGAAGTTTGGATTCAGTCAAAAGCCTGTACTCAAGGATCCAGAAGGCTCAATGGTAAATATTTGTGTATCTAAACATATCTAAGCATAGAATAGGTACAGCAAGAATACGGTATAAAAGATTTTTTAAAAAATGGTACATCTGTATAGAACACTTACCATGAACGAAACTTGCAGTACTGGAAGGTGTTCTGGGTGAGTCAGTGAGTCAGTGGTGAGTGAGTTAATGTCCTAGGACATTAACATACACTACCGTAGAGTTTGTAAACACTGTACACTTAGGCTACACCAAATTTTTCGAACAATATTTTTCTTTCTTCAATAATAAGTTAACCTTAGCTTACTATAACATTTTACTTTATAAACTTTTAAATTTTTTTAACTTCTTTGAGTTTTTGGAATACATAAATGAAAACATAAAGATATACAGCTGTAAAAAATATTTTATTTCCTCATTCTATAGGCTTTTTTCTATTTTTACTATTTTTTATAATGATAATGGGGACACAAGTTATCAAAATCTGTGGGATACAGCAAAAGCATTCCTGAGAGGAAAACTAATAGCATTAAATGCTCACATCCAAAAAACAGAAAGCTCAAAAATTGACAAACTAATAAACAGTCTCGAGGAACTGGAAAAGGAAGAGCAAATCAATTCCAAACCTAGCACAAGAAAAGAAATAACTAAGATCAAAGCAGAACTAAATGAAATTGAGAACAAAAGAACTATATAGAAGATCAACAAAACCTAAAGCTGGTTTTTCAAAAAGATAAACAAAAATGACAGCCCCCTTGCTAGATAGACAAGAATTCGAAGGGAAAGGACTCTAATAAACGCAATTAGAAACGAAAAATGAGAGGTCACAACAGACACCACGGAAATACAAAACATTGATTACTATAAAAACCTAATGCCCCAAAACTACATAATGTGGAGGAAATGGACAAATTCCTGGAAACGTACAACCTCCCTAAGTTCACCCAGGAAGAAACAGAATTCCTAAATAGACCAATATCAAGCACAGAAATTGAAGCAGCAATTAAAAACCTTCCAAAAAGGAAAAGTCCTGGACCAGATGGCTACACTTCTGAGTTTTACCAAACATACAAAGAAGAACCCATACCTATACTACAGAAATTATTCCACAACATTGAGAAAGCTGGTATCCTACCTAACTCATTCTACGAAGCCAATATCACCTTGATACCAAAACCAGGAAAGGACACAACGAAAAAAGAAAACTACAGACCAATATCCCTCATGAATATAGATGCAAAAATCCTCAACAAAATTTTATAGTTTTTAAATTTTTTTGTTAAAAATTAAGACACAGGGGTCAGAGCAAGATGGCCAAATAGAAACCTCCAGAGACCCTCCCTCCACACAAACACCAAATTCAACAACTATCCACATAGGAAACATCTTCAGAAGAATCAAAACTCAGGTAAGCAATCACAGTACCTGTGTCAGAATCCCAGGTTTCAGCACCAAAGATGTCAGGGTGGGAGTCTGCCCTCGGTTCTTGGTGTACTCTTGGCTGGAGAATGACCAGACACACCAAAGTGTCAAGTCCAGACTATTATCCCAGTCCTCTGACTGCTTTCTTGGAAAAATCACCGGCAAGGCCAATACGATGGAGTAACCTCAGGCAGGGAGCAGTTTCACAAGAGTAGCTCCTTCCTTATTGTAGAATAAAATGGGTCTCCGCAAGTAAAGCGAAACAGACCAACTCACTTACTGACTGACCCACTCACTACTCTCTGACTTCACGGACCGTTTCCTTTTATTATCTCAGTCTGGAGGTGGGGTCTTGGGAGGTGTAAGATGTTACCAAATGATCAACAGGTGTCCTCAAAATTCCATCTACAGCTCCCTCTAAGAAAGCCCACCTGGGTAGGGGTGAACTGAAATGCAGATTCAAGCTAATGACATAGTAATTACCCTTAGGTTACTCTAGATCACTTTCTAAATGTTCTTATGCCTGGGCAGGGAATTCCTAGATTAAGAAAGTATGCTCTCCTTTCCCAGGTGTAGCAGTTGCTCAGGATAGGATGAAGGGTGGGGTCACACCAAAATGGAGTGCCCATCCTTATCCTTCTTCCCAGGTGAAGCAATTGCTCAAAACAGCAACAAAACAGGGAACCTTTGTCCTGAGAAGAGCCCAAGATTCTAACTATCTACCTAACACCTGGTTTTAACATTATATCTAAAAAAGAGACACTGAAGTGGGCAGAAAGAGTCTTGCATTGCCTACACCACCGCTCTCCATCTCCCAGCAGTGTCTGGCCCCAGCACACCTAGCAGAGAGAGAATCTGTATGCCCAGGGGAGGGAAAGGGAAGTAATTGTAGAACTTTTCATTGGATCTCAGGGCCGCCCTGTCACAGGGGAAAACAGCACAGGACAGAATACTGCCAGAGTCCACTGAAGGAGCATTTAGACCAGCCCAGCCAGAGGGAAATCCTCTGCCCCAAAACCTGAGTTCTGGCTAACAACCAGATAACAAAAAGTGTCCTGGAGCCTGAAATAAATTCCTACAGCAGTCAGGCCGCAAAGCCTGCAGTCCTTGGACAATTCCTGCAGCTGTGCTGGTTGAAGCCAGTGGGCTGGGGTACATGTGACCCAGTGAGACACCATAGGTGGCTGCCAAGTCAGTGCCTGTGTCACCCCTCCCCCAACTACAGGCAGTGCGGCTCAGAGAGAGTCTTCTGTCAGGTTTAGGGGTCTGAAATGTCAGTTCTTGGCACACTCATGGTCGAAGAATGACCAGACACAGCAAAGTAAGGCAAGCACAAAAATGAGGTTTACTGAGGAGAAAAAGATAGGATTATAGAGCAAGAGCAAGGTATACAGAGCAAGATATATATGCCACAGATCAGACCCATTGTCATAGCAAAAGAGGGCAAAAAGGAGGGCTTGGTTGTGGTCTGGGTCTTATTTCATAGTGTCCGGATTGGGACCTCTCCATGGTTCAAACGTCATCATGGAACCGCTTTGATTGTGTTGGGTAGATAGCTAGGGATTCTGGGTCTCCTAGGGATGAAAGTAGGTGCTGTTGCCTTGGTGCAATTGCCCCACCTGACAAGAAGGACAAGAGACGAAGGACCATCTTGGTCCTGTCCCACCCTAATCCTTCCCTGAGCTACTGCCATACCTGGGGAGGAGGGGACACCCTATGAATCTGCCAATCAACTTAGCACACCAGCTACCAAAGATTGTAGAGGACTCTAGTCTACAGGCCAAGCAGCATAGGTACTATAGAGTCTGGAAATCGACCTGGAACAATCCGCATGTGTAGTAATGCAACTCCCAGCTGCTCAATCAAAGTGGTTTCACGATGACCTCAGAACCACAAGGGAGGTCCCAATTTGGGCAGTATAAAATAAGATGCAGACCATAACCAGTCCCTTTTCCTTTCTTTGCACCCTTTCTTTTGCTCTTCCTTTGCTGTGAAAATGGGTCCTGTCACCATCTGTGGCATATGTATCATGCTCTGTAAACCTTTATCTTGCTTTTGCTCTATAATCCTATCTTTCTCTCCTCAATAAACCTCATTTTTGTGCTTGCCTTACTTTGGCATGTCTGGTCATTCTTCAGCCATGAGCATGATAAGAACCAACATTTCAGACTGAAACCTGATAATTGGACAGTTGGGAGTTATATGACCTGAGTCTCACTGCATATGTGTATCTCGCATGAGCCTCTCTGAAAGCTGGTTGTTCTAGGTCATTTTCTAGACTCTATCGTACCTTTGCTGCTTGGCCCATGGTCTAGAGAGTCCTCTGCATTCTTTTGCAGTTGGTGCACTAAATGCTAATTGGCAGATTCATAGGGTATTCCCTCCTTCAGGATTAAGGTGGGGTGTCACAAGGACGGGGGCCCACTTGCATCCCTAGGAGACCCAGAATCCCTCGCTATCTACCTAACATTTCCCCAAGCTCTATTCTAGAGGTCCAAATCATTGGGTAGGGGTGTCGACTCATCTGGCTGCTTCCTGCTTAATGGGGGCTTTTATCGAAAAGACAGGTAATAATGAATGCTGGTGAAAATGTGGAGAAAGATGAACCCTTGTATACTGTTGGTGGGAATGTAAATTAATGCAACCACTATGGAGAACAGTATGGTGGTTCCTCGAAAAACTAACTACCATACGACCCAGCAATCTCACTGCTAGGTATATTATCCAAAAGAAGAAAATTCAGTGTATCGAAAAGATATCTGCACCTTCACATTTATTGCAGCACTATTCACAATAGCCAAGATTTGGAATCGACCTAAGTGTCCACCAATGTAGGAATGGATAAAGAAATTGTGGTACATATATATGCTGTGGAATATTATATACCCACAAAAAAGAATGAAATCCTGCCTTTTGCAGCAATGTGGATGGAACTGCAGAACATTATGTTAAGTGAAATAAGCCAAGCACAGAAAGACAAATATCACATATTCTCCCTCATATGTGGGAGCTAAATATTAAAACAATTGATCTCATAAAGACAGAGAGAAGAATGATGGTTACCAGAGGATGGGAAGGGTAGCAGGGGTGTGGAGGGAATAAAGTGGGGATGGTTAATGGCTACAAAAATATACTTAGATAGATAGGATGAGCAATATTTAATAGCACAATTTGATAGCACAATTTGATAGCACAATAAAGTGTCTCGAATCAACAATAAGTTAGGGTATACTTTAAAATAACTAAAGAAGTGGAGTTGGAATATTCCTAACACAAAGAAATGATACCCTAATTTGATTAATTCTCATTGTATGCCTGTATTGAAACATCATAGGTACCACATAAATATGTACAACTATAATGTAACCACAATAATCAAAAATTAAAATTAAAATAAACTAATACACAAGCACACACACATTAGCCTCGGCCTACACAGGGTCAGGATCATGAGTATCACTGTCTTCCACCTCTACATCTTGTCCCACTGGAAGGTCTTCAGGGACAATGATAGGCATGGAGCTGTCATCTCCTATGATAACAATGCTTTCTTCTGGAATACCTCCTAAGGCTATTATACAGTTAACTCTTTTTCTTTAGAAGTATAAGGAGGACACTGTAATATGATAAAAAGCATACTATAGTAAATACATAAACCAGTAACAGTTGTTTATTATCATTATGAGGTATTATGTACTGCACATAATTGTATGTGCTATACTTTTATATGACTGGCAGTGCAGTAGGGTTTCCTTACACCAGCATCATCACAAACATGTAATGCATCACTCTATGACCTTACAATGGTTACAGTGTCACTAGGTGGTAGGAAGTTTTCAGCTACATTATCATCTTATGACACCACCATCGTTTATGTGATCTATTGTTGACCAAAACGTTGTTATGGGGCACATGACTATGTGTGTCGTGTATGGATATCCACATATAGTTAGATAGATAGACATAGATATAGATAGACATAGATATTTATAAAATGTTAGTTTTTCATCTAGGACTGTTTGAATCTTCTATTACAAATGTCACTGTAGCTTTTGACAGTCCAGTGATTATGTATGTAATTATTTATACCGGGAAAGGACAATAAGGTAGAATTGCATGTGACTCCATTGAATTAAGTAGTACAGGACAGAAATGAACTTAGACTGGGTTTTCTCTGGGCCAGACCTCCCTCTGGGAAGTTTTCCCATCTGAGTATCAAGTGGCAAACTCCAGAGCCATGACGATCACACTCATGGGTTAGTGCTCCTGTAGCATTTACAAACTAATTCACAAAGTTTCTCTGTGAGGCAGCCATTCCGAGACACGTAAAAATATTTCTGTAAACAATTCTAGCAGTCATGTGTAATCACAAAGCATTATGTAACAGATGTGCCCACCAAAATTAATTTGAGGGAAGAGCAAGGATTCATTGAATTCGGTAGAATAGCTTATGACTAAATGAGAGATTTCTACAGAGCTACCCAAAATTTCTTCAAGGGAAACTTCCCTCACTATATTTTTCTGGACTCATGGGTAAATATAGTACTACTGTAATGAAAAATTAATTAAAATATTTGCTTATTATCTTGGTGGTGGTGGTAGCAGCTAGTGATTCCTGGCCTTCAGGCTGACTATACTGCACCTCTCAAAACACCCATTTTCCTCTACCATCCTTCATTTGAACTAACCAGTAAGACATCTTATGAGGAAGCACAAATTTTAAATTGAAAATAAGAACTTAAGAGAAAACTCACTGTTCTCTATATTTGAATATATAAAAAAATCTTTGGTAAATTTCAAATTATTTTACAGGCTTTGAAAAATTTCAGTGTTGGGATTGAGCTCTAATGAGTGGGTCAGAACAGGTTGACTCAAAATAAAGGGGTTTTGATGAATTTATTCTTTTAATTACCTTTATTTTTCAAGACAACAGACAATACTTCATAAACATTAGCTCATTAATCTTCACACCTCCATGACACAGGCTTGATGAAAGAAACCAATAAGTTCCCTGACTTTACAGAGAAAGATGAAACACGAGCATTTCTTCTGCACAAGGAAAATGGTCTTGACCACACTATGGCCCATGAGAGAACTGGTGTGCCTCTGGATCTATAAAAACAAGAACAGAAAACTTTATGCTTTCCTCTAGAGAATAATATACCAGTAATGGAAACAGATGTGGCTTTTACCCTTATTCCTGCAGCACACTGACTAGAAAATTCTATACAGGCAGTTTTAGAGAGAGGATGGAGCTAAAAAATATTTTAGGAGAAGCCAATGAGAAGTTGTGAGTAGAAGCCTGTGGATCCGGTGGGGGCGAGGGCATTCTTTGTGTTATTCATTTGTAGAAAAGCAAAAGATAAAACAGAAAGAGACTGAGGGTCATTCCAGGATGATGCGCAGGTCACAGCTTGCACACTGCTCTGAAGAGTATGGTGAGGACTCTGGGGCTACAGACAGCCCCAACAGGAGCAGCAATGGCTGTTGCTGGAGCAGGAGAGTGGAGTCAACACACATAAGCTGCCATGATTTTCTCTATCACTTATTTTAAAGGTAAGTGAAGGAGTTGCCCCAGGTCACACCGCTAGTAAAATCTGGGTCATCTGGTTCCTAGCCTAGCATTCTTCCAAATCATACTCTTGAAAGTAAAAAATCTGTATGTAAAAAAGTAATAGGTTAACTGTATTTACAAACAAAATATACCAATTGTACTTCCATAGAACAGAACTTTATAAAGCACGAGGAATGGTCTGCTCTCTTACTTTTACCACTTAGAATGACAGGAGCACAGTAATAGTAATTACAATAATAATATTAGTAATAATAATAAAATATAGTGAATAAAAATTAAAAATATTTTAATTAATTTTTCATTACAGTAGTACTATATTTACCCATGAGTCCAGAAAAATATAGTGAGGGAAGTTTCCCTTGAAGAAATTTTGGGTAGCTCTGTAGAAATCTCTCATTTAGTCATAAGCTATTCTACTCAATTCAATGAATCCTTGCTCTTCCCTCAAATTAATTCACTATATTTATTTTTTTTGCTCAGAATGACAGAGCAACTAATAATGATCTTAATAACTTACAACAATGAGCAACGCTTACTAGACATTGTTTGCCATGCAAAAATGGTAATAAAAAATAATATGAATAAATAAAATATATAATATCTTAAATGCTGAGCAGAAAAGTCAGGCAAGGATGGGACAGTGCTTGTGTATGTGCGCATGTGCGTGTGAATGTGTGTTGAGTGTTTTCAATTTAGAAAGGGTGGGCTAGGGAGGCCTATATTTATCATTTTGAAATAAGCTTTTATTGAAAGACTATTAAGAATACGATACTAATGCTACAAGAAGTATTGAACCATAATCCCGACCCTCAAGTCATGTGGAAAACCAGAGACACAACATCATAATCTTAATCTAATATGGAAAGTGCTAGATGGAGTCTTTATGAACTGCAGTGGGCGAGAAATGGGGCAGAGCCCTAACTGTGGGATTGGGGGTGAGAAAGAGGGTTGGAGGAAGGCTTTGAAGTAAAGATAGATTTTATCTCAGAACTTAGATAGGCACGAGGGAGCAGAAAGTCATTTAAGGCAAAGAAAATAACATACACTAAGACATGTTGGCACAAAAAACGCTAGGTTTTCTAGAAAGGGCAAGAAGGTCAACATGGGAAAACACTGGGTAATAGGGAGAAGAAAGAGTAGGAAGTGAGTCAAGAAAGGTGGGCTGGAGCCAAATCATGACTTGTAATAACATGTAGCATTCTGTAAATAATGATATTTACATCTAAGTACTTTAGATACGTCAACTCAACCTTTTCAACATCCATATGATTTGGTATTATTGCTATCCCCTTTTTACAGATGAGGAAACTGAGGCATGGGGAGTTAAGTAACTTGCCCAGGGTCACTTTTAGGAAGGGGCAGGGCCTGCACTTAAACTTAGGCTGGCTGGATCCAAAGCCCTGTCTCAGCTTCACATGCCACACTGAGCCCCCAGAGGATCCCTGCAATCAAACATTTAGCCTCAAAGACTGTGCAATGTGCAAAAATGACCATGGACCAAAAACTAGGAACCCTAGGTCATAACATTAGCTTTTATATGACATACGGGGTCCATTGTGGTACTTAGGTTCACTCTCTATAAAGCAGAAAGTGTTAAGGTTCTTTACAGTCTAGCATTCTATATTACGTGACTCCCATGTGAAAAGTCTCACTTGACTGTGACTTCAAAATAAAGAAAATTGCTGTCTTGCATTCTTTATTAATATGGCATGAGCTCTAAGTGGCCAAATTATGAGAATACGCCCTCCTTCACAATGCCCTGTTCTCTGTGAGCCTCTCTGATCTGTGGCTGCACCTCGGTTTTCAGACTCCTCAGGTGGTCACAGCTCAGCTAGCACCTGTACTGCACTGTCCTCGGCGGAACATGACCCCAAAGCTCTGCCCTCACGAGAGGGAGGAGGCACTGCTTTCCCTCTTCTCTGTGGCAGAGCAGAGGTAAGAGTGCGACTTTTCAAGACACATTACTGAACGTTTAGGGTAAGGCAAATGCAACGTGGAGAGTTGCCTTCATGGGCTAACAGAGCCCAGAGCCAGTCCCCGAGCGGGCCTCTGGGCCTTCAACCCAGGTCAGAACCTCCTGACCCAGGCTATGGAGGCATCCGTTTCCTTTTCCCCCTTGGTCTTAGGATATCTTTTCTTTGGAGCTCAACTATGTAATTTTTTGGGTTTTTTGCTCTATATAATGTTTATGTAGGAAAGCTCTTTCATCAGGTCTTGACAATCTCTGAATGTAGTCTTAAGTTCGACACTACACTCCAAATACCATGTATGCAGTTCAGAAGTTAACAGCTTTATCTTGACTTCATTTTGAATTCTGCTGCATTAAATGCCAATTCCTTCCACATGAGTAAAGTTATTTAAAATCTGTTTAAATAATTTTTAAGTCATGGTTAGCAGTATTTTTCTTCCTTTGTTCTCTCTTAGTTTTAAAAACATTCCTGGTTCAAAATAATTAGAAGACAATATTAATAACAAGAGAAATATTAGCGGTCTGTCCAAGTCAAACAATCATGAAAACTCCAGCTTTTCTTTTCTTCTCATGCTGTTGCAAATTCATCATTGTGTGTCGGTGACATCTGGATTTTTCTGCACATTGTCCAGAGATTGGGGGACTGTCTTACTGGACCTTGGCTGAATCCATTTGGTCAACACAAATAGGCCAGACTGTAATCATGAGCTGAGAATGTGCTTTTTCCTTTGCTGCTTTGGGCTTGGTTGAAGATAAATAATTCATGGTTTATGAAAATTAATATGTAAGTAAAACAGAGGTGTACTTTGACCTTGTTCTGAGAGTAAAAATTTCATGAAAAGAGATTTAGTGGAGGAAGAATGAGGGAAAGGAAACATTTCTGGCACAAGTTTGTTGAACCTTTCTCAGATTCACAGCGAGGAAAACCATCTACTGTATAGTGCTCTCAGTCCTTTGCCAGTGTTCAGAACACGCAAACACCTGAGTTCCGTGCAATGCTGAGGGCAAGCACACGCTCAAAGTTAATATTTATTCAATAATTACATTCAATGAATTCTCATTAAATGCTTTTTGTATGCTAGGCCCTGTGCAATTGCTGAGAAAACTATAGTAACGAACTGAGTCTTATTTTCTGCCCTCATGAAGTTACTGCGGAGTGTGAGAAAGAGACATAAACAAAATGACCATACAGATGTATAACTTACCTAGGACTTAATTAATATAGTTTGGTGCCTATCAGAGAAAGATGTGATCCTGTGTTCAGATCCAAGGAAAATGCTGTACTTCTAAAGGGAGAATTTAAATTTAATTTTTAGATATTAAATTTTTAGTATGCAAACACATATGAAGAAAAACAAATGTGGTGTTTGAGAAAGCCAGAGTAGGACAGAGGGCATTTGCTTATGTGAATTGGGTTTTGCAGGACATGTACAAAAGAGTGAAAGAGAAGTCCATACCCGAGGATGAATATACAGGAGTATTGTGATACTCTGAGCTCACTCTGAGGAATGTTAAAACCTAAAATGAACTAAGACTTGGAAAGAATGGTAGAGAGCTAAAAGAGCTTTATTTTAACTATGTTTTGGGGGGAAAAGAATAAAAAAAGAAAAACTTCAGTGTTTCAAACAGATGGTCTAATGCTAACAGATGAAAAAAAGAAGATGAAATAATTCACTTTTCACTACCTAAAAGAAAAAAAAAATCTTCAAACTGGAAACAAAAAGCCAGATAAAATAAAATGGAAAACAGATCAATAAAATGGCAAGACCATCTAGATATTTTAGATGAATTTATATCAATAAGCCAATTACATTTCAAACCTTATTTACTGGCAACATTTAAATAATCATGTGGAATGATACAATGAAACAAATCTAAGAATATAAGCAAGTATTATACCTAATTTGAAAAAGAGAAAAGGAAATTTTTCTTAAAAAATAACTCATTTCAACATCAGGCAAAATTCTGAAATAGGTCATCAGTGATCATTCAGATGGATTGTGAGTATTAATATAGTGGTCATTAGGGACATTAATATTGGTTTAGCAAAAACAATTTATGTCAAAATAACCAATTGCCCTTTTTTCACATAGTTATGACACTGGTAGATAGCAGTATCTTCATTAAATACAGAAAGCAAAAAGCAAAGAAAAAAAATTGAAGGAAAGAAAAGAAGAAGAAAAGGAGAGAGAAAGGGAGGGAGGAACTAAATCTATTTTTTGTGGCTCCAAAAACAGAAATAAAACTAATTAGTAAAAGTTATGATGAGGGACACTTTGGATAAGTAAAGAGAGAGAAGGAGGTAGCATTTACGTTTTGACTCCTCACTGGGTGCTGCACCAGACAATTATACTTACTAGTTCAATAAGCCCCAACAGCCTTATGAGGTGAGCATTTTATCTCCTTTTTATAGATGACTGATTTGAAGCCTCAAAAATTTGCCATATGTGCTCAAGTTAACGCACTCCAAACAGGATAGAACCAAGATTAATAACCATGTCTCTCCAATTCTAAAGTACCAGTATTTTGTATTTTGTCACTGTGCCCCAGGATGAGGAAGAGTTTTCCTACCATAAGAGATGGCCACCATGGGAGTGATCTGCTCTCCAAAGAGCAGGACTTACTGAGAGCATTTTGCCTGAAAGACCACCTGTCTTGAGATAACAAAGAGAGGCTCTAAGAATTGGGTAAGGAATTGAATTAAATGCCATAAAAAAATCCTTCCAACTCTCAGGTATAATTCTGCTTTTACTGTTAGCTTCCTTACTGTCATAACCCTTCTAGAATATTTATGCTTTTCAAGATTAGCTTGTTAACCAAAAGAAGTGATAAAATTTCAGTACAGATATTTTGGGTAAGGAAAATCTCATCATCAAATTACACCATGTAGGCAGCTGCCTACATTGCCTTCATTAAGAAA
>NW_012136414.1:5409655-5413657 GCF_000956105.1 Propithecus coquereli | reverse complement strand
AGATGAATATGGCATTGAAGAAAAATACTTCTAGAATTCAGTTAAAAGAGAAATTTGAGTTATCCTAGTTGGAATCAAACTAGAATCTAAAAAATGCTCATATTCTATTTCAGGTTTAAAATCCATACTTATTAAGGGGATTCTGATCCCAAGAAGAAAGTGATATCACTCCCTATTTCACATCCTGAAACGAGGAAAGGGGAATTAAGATTTATTGACATTGGAAAATAAAAACATACAACCCTAATCACTGCTAGGCACTTTCCATGCATGATCATACTTAATTATCACAATAACTCTTTGGCAGGTTAGGACATGAAGGTGGAGAGAAGTCAGGTTATTTTCCACAATCACAAATCTAATCAGTGGTGAAGTTAGAATCTGAAGTCAGGATTAGAACCCAAACCAGTGGTGTTTTTTTTTTTATTGCATCACTCAAAGAGGCTTTCGTTATTCAGAACTTAGCTATATCTAATCCATGGATTGGGTAATACAGGGTTGTTTTTTTTTCCTTTATGAAAGGCCAAAAAAGTGAGAGGGAGGTAGGAAATTGGATTCCTGGGTAAGACATACGCTACAGGGCTATTGAAAGCTCAGGAGACAAAACTGCTCCAGTGGTACGTCCACTGACACTAACAATAATGAAAGGGTAGGCAAGCTGGTGTTAGTACAGAAAGTTACTATAGACATGGACCATGGCAAAGAGCTGAGGTGGTGTTCCCGCATCAGGAGTCAGATGAGAAGCCCTCAGGGTGGGGGATCAATGGCTCAGTTCCAGGGAAAAGACTGACAAAGGCAAATCAATGCTGCAGGGCTCTGCCCGCTTCGTGGAGCTTCAGACCAGATTTCAGGCCTGGACCAAGATGTAGACCTAACAGGGAAAGGAAATGAATTGGAGGCAAGGAAGGCTGTTAACTGGCATGAGAAGGCACCAGCTCCACAGGTGTAGTAAGTGGCAAGAGAGGTTTGGGGGAATGATCAGGAATGTGACCCACTTCTCAGGCCCATCAATATAAAGACTTGAAGTCAATGTGGAGATAAACCCTGAGCCAGTGGGTGTGGGTGAGGAAAGGGTAAGGAGGGAGGTGTTAGTTCTAAAAGCAAAGATAAGGCCAAAATCAAATCTACTTCAAAGTACCCTAGGAAATCCTTTAAATCACCCATAATATACAGTGATTCTTACACACTGTAAGTCTGAGACTCACTAAGCTACACTAAAAGATGTGGACAAAATATTCATCAATTTGAGCCAGGCAAAAGTACTCTTGCTTGACTTTGAGATTTACTCAATTTGTTTTCATTTTAACCTTCTTTGCTTCTAAAATACACTAATGGATTTGTTGGCTGTTGAAGGAATTGAATGTTTTTGTGGTGTTCATCTTTCCTGGTATTAAAATCTTTAATTCTAAATCTAGTATTTCACATACAGTACTGCATTAATATATCAACACTGGACCAGAGATAGGTGTATCGGTGAATTGTGGGAGCTGTCAGGGGTGTAGTCTTTAAGGAGCCAGCTGAGGGCAGATAAAACAGGGAAAATGAGAAGATGCCTGAAAAATGTGGAAGCTATATTAAATTTGTGGTGAAAAAATTTGGTCATGATCTCTTTGCAGCAAACAGGTGATCTTTTGCAGTTCTGGCAAAAAAAGTTCCTGAATCACAAAGCAGTCCCATGTTAATAATCATAAGATGTATCATTCTAAATATATTTGTTTTCTTATGACTATGTCATATCTACCAATTTCTCATCATAGGCATTTTTAAAAAATAGGACAATAAAGTACTGGTAATAGGTGAGTTAATCAACATACCAGAATATGCACAGTCCAAATGGACATAATGACTTGAGAGGTAATATTCAAGCTGTAATAGAAAGAAAGAAAGAATGAACAAAGGAAAGACAGAAAGTCTTTATTAGAGAAACAATTAGTTTTTAACCAAAAATGTTATAGTGGCTGATTTGATCAATATTTGGTTCAGGTGGGTGTTAGTAAAGAAAAATCAATCTTTTCTCAAAAATTAAAGATATGCATGCACAAAGAGTGCAATGCGCACCACCTGAAGGATGGACATATTTGAAACTCGGACTTGGGGGGGGGGTGAGGGCAACATACGTAACCTAAACATCTGTACCCCCAAAATATGCTGAAATAAAAAAAAAGAAGAAAAAATTAAAGATATGGTATCAATTAGAATAATTGATAAATGCGTGAAGGCATTTTCAAAAGAGAAATCTCAAAAATCATCATTGGCACTGGTGCTCCCAAAGGGAATTCTTCTGTAGGACCTGGAATGAAATCCTGTTCCCTTTCTTGAGAAATGTGATTTTATTAAACATTAATATGACACCAACTAGCAAATTTTCCAAAAGCTTCCTCAGCTCAAACTGCAGGTGAATTATTTTCTCTCCTGCAGTCTAGTCTTGCTGCAGGATTTTGAATTCTGGGACACTAGAGTTTCAACTTCTAGGAGCTATTGGATTCAAGGGCTGAGGCAAAGCACCACCCTGGCCAACTACAATGGGCAGACAGGGATGGATTTGTCCTTTCACCTTCTGTCCCTTGCTGTCTCCTCCATTCTCTTTGCCCCATTCTTCATGAGGTCTTCTTCCATATGCCACTATAAGTTAGATCCCTTTCTTTTCTGAATTTCTCATTGTTTACATTTTTATCTTATTCTGATGTACATTGACTTTTTGTCTTATTCTGATTTACATTTAATATGGATTTTACTATTTTTTCCTACTTCATCATACATCTTGAAAGGCAGCATCTATGACTAACAACAATAGTCATTTGTTGAGAGGTCATTATGTGCTAGTCATAGTGCAGAGCACATCACTTGAATTATTTCCCTTTGTCCTCATAACAAGTCGATAAGATGAATATTACTATTACCCCTTTCACGTGTGGAAACTGACGATTGGTTAACAATCTTCGCCGCGTTTACAAAGCTGGTCAGGAATAACAGGGGTTGGAACTCAGAATGTCTATCTGGAATAGATGCATAAATGACAGAAAATTTCCCTCTCTCCCAACCTTGCCTTAGGGAGAGACTGTGAATATATTAGATAATAAAATGTGATTACTGTACAAACATACCTTTGCCTACTTTTTATGAATAATTTTGGCTAAAGAAGCCTACAGGATAATGGAACATGTCCAGACTCTGGATTTTGTCTGAGGTAAACAGATGCCTCCATGGTTAAACTCTGTATTTTATAAAAATATTTTATTTCCAAGTTTCAGGTATTTTAAATAACTCTTTTAAGGCATCCAGTCTTTTGCACAGAATGCTGCATTCAAATATTTATTTCCTGGTTCATTTCTTTCTTCTTTTTCTCTCTGATGATTCTTTAGGTTTTTGGCAATGTTAAAATTCTGGTTTAGCTTTGCTAATGCTCGCCTGGTAATATTTTTCTTTTCAATTTGTAAGCAACAGCTGTGTGATGGTGTGTGTGCATGCTGACGTCCTCCATTCCTACTTTATAGCTCTTGTGAGCATGCCAATAGCTATGTATCATTCATACAGAGAGATCCCGTTTCTATACCCTGCCCCCTCTACACACACTTAAAACTAATTGAGTGAGTTATTTTAAGAAAATGGCAATCATGCATTTGGCGTTTATCAAATTCTTAAGATAAATCTAAGCTCTAAATGACATAATCCTTATTCTTGCTTAGATTTGCCAAGGATCAAGTAAAGTACATTATAATATGCTTTATTCACTGTTTAGGTCATTAGTCCACGTTTCCAATTGCACTTTTTAGTATATTTTTATTTGAAGATCTAAAAAAAGACTTTAATACTTAGCCATCATGTTAATGGCACTTCCTACTTTAGCATAGTGGCTAAGACTGTAATAGCCTTTTTGCACTTTTTTTTTTTTTTTTGAGACAACGTCTCACTCTTTTGCCCGGGCTAGAGTGCCGTGGCATCAGCCTAGCTCACAGCAACCTCAAACTCCTGGGCTCAAGCGATTCTCCTGCCTCAGCCTCC
>NW_012136414.1:5403960-5405442 GCF_000956105.1 Propithecus coquereli | reverse complement strand
GAGTATTTCTGGTGCAGAGTTTCACATGAATTTATAGTCAAGATGGCGGCCAACTCTGCAGTCATCTGAAGGCTTCACCGGGGCTGAAGGATCTGCTTCCCCAGAATACTCACTCACTGTGGCTGGAGGCCTCAGTTCTTTGCTGACTATTGGCAGAAGGCCCCAGCTCCTTACCATGTGGGCCTTTCCATAGGGCTGCTTGAGTGTCCTCTGGACATGGCAGCTAACTTCCACCTCCCACTCCAAGTGAGTGATCTAAAAGGGAGACAGAGAGAAAGTGGGGGAAAAAGCCACAGTATGTTTTATGATTTAGTCTTGAGAACCACACTGCCATTTCTGCCACATTTCATTCATTAAATATAAGTCACTAAGCACAGCCCATACTCAAGGGAGAATAATTAGGCTCTACTTATTGGAAGGAGGAGTATCTAAGAATTCGTGGCCATATTTTAAATCTCCCACAATTGGTTTACAACTTTGTCTGAACAAACACTTTATTCTATAAGAAATATTCTAACAAAAAATGTAGTTTTCCATGATAATTATATTCTCACAATTCAACAGATGACAAAACGATTAAAGCACACATCTCTGAATAATATAGAATACTCTGTTTTTCTTAGTAATTAGACATAATCAGAAGCTTAACTCTATTAATAGATTCAGAATAACATAGATTTAACTTAAATTAATGATAATTGGTATATAAACAAGTGACACACAGGTGCAATGTCCCTGATGTAGTAGCTAATTTGGTGTTTACATGATAGAAAGAGATGAATAGCTGAAGCAGTGAGTTGAGAGAAAGAGCAGTGATAAGTAGAAATGAAATCAGAAAGAACAAATCATTGTGAGTGGGTCAGATGATATAGATCTTGTTAGCTAGATAAGGACTTTAACTTTTATGTAATGCATTAAGGATCCTGAGGGGTTTGGGACAGAGGAATGGCCTAATCTGATTCATTGTTAAAAAGATCATTCTTGATGCTGTGTGGGAAATTGACTATAATAGTCTAAGCGGGGAACAGGGAGATAAGTCAGGTGACGATTTCAGAATAGGCTTGGACTAGAATGGTAGTTGTATACCTACTACTCTATTGTGTAGGTTTAAATCTGACTACATTTTGCAAGTGGAGCCAGTAGGATTTGTCGATAGGTTGGATGTGAGTTATGAGAGAAAAAGAAGATATTTTTGACCATACAGACTGAACTATTGGTGATACCATTTCCTTATATGAAGAAAACTATAGAAGATCGAGTTAAGAGAGGAAATGCAAGGGCTTGTGCAGAGACCATCTCATTATGTACTCACATGACCTTTGCTTTGTGCACATGTGGAGGCAGAGCAAGCTCTCTATTGTCTCTTATAAGGCTAATAATCCTGTGGGATTAAGACCCTATTCTTTTTTTTTTTTTATTTCAGCATGTTATGGGGGTACAGATGATTAGGTTACGTATGATACCCTTATCCTCCCTCCCCCC
>NW_012136414.1:5400056-5403910 GCF_000956105.1 Propithecus coquereli | reverse complement strand
GCCTCAGCCTCCCAGAGTGCTAGGATTACAGGTGTGAGCCACCGCGCCCAGCCCTTTTTGCACTTTTGAACATAAGAGATCAGATACTTGCTCTGTCCAATTACAAACTGTAGATCAAGCTACCTCTTCTTCCCAAGTTTCTGTGTTTCACCCAAAATAGGAGCACATTAAGGGCTTGCATGAGATAATGAAGCCAAAGGGCTCAGTGTTTGAAGTGCCCTAGTACTATTTCTTCAATCCTCATTCTCTGACATCTACATACCTCTCCCTGACCCATGACATTAATACCATTTGACTTCTATTGACCTCAGAATTTATATCTCTTCCCTAAGTTCAAGATTCATATATTCACCCCTTACTTGAGATCTCCACTATGATGTTGAATGGATATCTCAAACTAAGTATCAAAACAAAATTATGATTTCCATCCTCCACTCCCCACTGAGAATCCCCTGCCACCCCGATCTGCTCTCTAGATTACCTTCCCCATCTCAGCAAATAACATCATTCACCCATTGCATATGGCCAACCCCTAGGAATTATCTATAATGTCTCATTTTCCTTATACCTCCTCATGCAATTAGCCAGTAAATCCTTCGGGCATGACCTCTAAAATATATCCTGAATCCTGATCACTTCTTATTTTTTCTGTTGCCAGCCTCTGTTGCCTCAGACAAGTGAAACAGCCATGTGACTCTTCTCCTGACTTCTTCACCCCCAGCATGACTATGTCTCATTGTTCACACAGTTCCTTTTGAACGCGTAAGTCAAATCACATCATTCCCTTGCCAAAGCCCTTTGATAATTTCTCATAGCAAAGAAAATAAGCTTTCTTCTGGCCTTTGAGGTCCTGAATCATCTGGCATATGTTTGCTTTTATAGCCTCATCTCCTTCCACACGACTCATTGTTTACTGAGTTCCTTGTTCACATCACTCTTGTTTCCTTCTCAGCCTTCTTGCACTTGTTCTTCCTTTGGCTTGGAAGACTTACCACTGAGTTTCCCATTGTTGCCTTCTCATTGATTCAGTGCCCACTGCAAATAATACCTCTTCAGGATGGCTCTCCCTGACCAGCCCAGTGTACCCCTTCATCACTTATGACCACCTTGCCCTATTTTTTATATAACACTCATCGTATGTAAAATTGTGTTTACTTGGTTTGATTTCATGTGCAATGTCTCCAGCCCCTAGACTCTCAGTACTAGAATAGCACCTGAAACAAACTTGGTGCTTAGAAGATATTTGCTGACTAATTGACTAGACAAGGAAATAGAATAAGAAAAGAAAAGCCCCCTAATTGCTCAGGGAAAGAAAGGAAGACCTCTTTCAGAATAGTTGTAAACAGTTTTGAAGTCAGGCCTGCATTCAAATTCTTGCTCTAACTTTTGGTTTTTGACCTTAGTTAGTACTAACTTTTCTAAGTCTGTTTCAACATCCACATTGTGGAGATAATAATAGCATTTATACTTTCGCTTTTCTTTGAGGATTAAATAATAGTATGCATGTAAAGCATTCAGTACAGTGCCTGGCACATATCAATAAATAAGTACACACTAAGCAAATGCTAGTTTTATTATTATCACCATTATCATCACAATCACCATTGACACTGTGACTAAAATCCCTAGGAAGAATACAGTGGTCTTCCTTGGATGCCTCAGCCTCTGGTAGAAAGAAAATCGAAGAAAACTGAAGTATCACTAAGCAGAAGCATAGAGAATGGAAAGCTCATCACTATGGCTTAAGCCAGTGATTATTAAAGAGAGAGATACGCTATATTAAAGGTCTGAGACAAACAGCAGCAGCATCTCCTGGACACTGGTTAGAAATGCAAACTCCTGAGCCTGCCCCAGACCTATTGAATCAGAAACTCTGAGGCTGCAATCCATAAGTCTGTGTTTGAACAGACCCTGCAGGTAGTTCTAATACATGCTCCAGTTTGAGAACAGCCAGCTTAGGCTGTAGCAGGCAGGTCTGACCACAGTACCAGAACAATGGCACAGCGGAGTTGGCCACCTAGAGCTCATCCTAGCCTCCATGCAGCAGGGTGTGTGCAAGTGCAGTATAAATAAGGAAGGGCCTGCCACAAAGCACCTGAAGAACCCTGTGTCCTCTGTGGTATTAATACAGCCTCAGGCCTAGTGCCCAGGTCACAGGGACAGAGAACACAGGAAGGAATATTGCCCTGCAAAGGGACACAGTGAGCATCAGCTTCCTACTCTCTGCATCATTAGCAGTTCCAAAAGGGACAGAAAATTGGCAGATTGGAAAAGAGCTATGTGGTGGAAACAGGGTGGATGTGGAATTATCAGCTCACAGCTATGAAGAAACCAGCTGACAGTGTTGACAGCTGCCTCAGTTACAATTCCTGCGCCCCCAAGAATCCCACTGGGGACAAAATTGTCTCAGGAAAGGCAAGGCTTTTGCCAATTACTCTGGTTGAAGCTGAAAGAGCAAAAGTTATAATATTTACCTAAGGAAATAGCTTTCAAATGATTCCCCAAGTGCCCCACATATTCTAGCTCAAGTATCTGCAACTTTCTTTCCACTCCTCCTTTACTGTTTTTCCCACTGTCCTCCTCTTCTGATATGAAGTTGAATTACAGTCAAAGAAAGTATATGTTTGGTATTAAATGATTCCATTTGTTGTTGCTAGGCAATTGTCTCAAAACATCCCTCCCTTGAGGGGTCTCAGATGGTCCTATAACAGCATGGCCAGCAGGAATCAGTGCTGCTTCTAAACCTGATCTGACAATCCTTCCTCTGCCATCAGAGTGAGGCTCTTACCTCCAAGCCAACAAAACAATTTGTTGTTCTCTGCTACTACATCCTCAACTGTTTTCTTGGATGGAAAATGGAACACCAAGACTTGTAAGAGAAAGTTATTCTTTAAGGAATAGTGTGGAACCTCAGAATAACCCTGAAAGCACAAGAATCATTTCCTATGGATTTAGTAGGAGGAGGTTTAATTTACTTTCAGGTCGTTTTTTTAGATATACCCTGTATCCTAACACTTAGTTTCATGGCCTATTGAAATGGTCCAAAATAAGCCAGCAGTTATCCTAAATGCACTTTTCTTTGACCATATATATAATGTGTTTCTTGGTTATTCTCTGATGTTCTCACTCTCCCACTAGACTATTCCAGGAAATGGACCAAGTCTTTTTTATCTTTGAATATTTAGTTCAGTTCCTGGCAAATTGTAAATGCTCAATTTGAACTTAATTGAACTTATAGGTAATCTAAGGAAACTAGTAGGTAACTGTACAGGTTGTTTTTTAACAAATTCTGAGAGTATCTTATTGTCTTGGGGCAAATTATTTGGCTTTTTCTCCATTTTTTACCTTCTATTTTAGAAAGGCTATCCATCCTATTCAGCAAACATGTTAACTTCCACTTCCTGACTTTCCCTCATATTTTCACCTCTATAGAAGAGATTGTACAAGGCATTTTATAATTAATTTGCAAATTATAGATTTTACTTATAAATTAATTTTGCAAAAAAGAATGATTGGCATATGTTATTAAATATAAGGTAATCTATATAATCTTTTTACTGTTTAACTTTGTTACAAGATCAGTAAAATTGTAGTAAGGAGGTAAATTTTCACATTGGTTATGTTTTATTACACTGAAATCCCTATGACCAAGATGTATATTATTTTGCATTATGAATTAACTAAAAAATTAGCATATTAAAACAACAAACATTTATTACCTCACACAGTTTCTGCGAGTAAGGAATATGGAACTTAGACGAGTATTTCTGGTGCAGAGTTTCACATGAATTTATAGTCAAGATGGCGGCCAACTCTGCAGTCATCTGAAGGCTTCACCGGGGCTGAAGGATCTG
>NW_012136414.1:5395408-5396033 GCF_000956105.1 Propithecus coquereli | reverse complement strand
AAGAGTGAAAATTTTACACCATTAACCACAAAGAGAAATATGTGAGAATAAAAAAAAAATCTGCCAAAGGAAATAGCTATGAACTAGTTGGAGTTCAAGCATAAGTTCATTTTACATCTAAAAGAAGTTGGCTGTTTTTTGTATGTCCTTGTCAAAGATTGACTTTTACCTATTTTCACTCAATTAAAGAGTGGCAGTTTGGATATTTACAGGGTAGGAGTCCAGGGATCTATGAAACCTTTCGAAATATCATTAATGACGTGATCATACTATTTATGAGGCAACCATTTCTTCAGGTGTGTCTTGGTAGTGAATTTTCACACTCCCTGTTAGATTAGCATTATTGAACATGGAAACAAGGTAGATGCATCACCATTAGAGTATCGAGTAAACACCAGCACAGCACTTTTTTGTCACTGATCTGCTGTTAGGAGTGAGCAGTCTATGGGGGGAAAAGTGACCTTGAGCTAAACTTCACTTTGTCTGTAATGTTTCATTGATTATAGGTTCCTTATAGCAGGAGTTATAAAATGGAGTTCCCTTCACTGATAATCATCATAAATAATTTCACATAGTATCATTTCAGAGTAAAAAGTTCGTTTGAAAATGGTGGATGAAGTATTTA
>NW_012136414.1:5392381-5395358 GCF_000956105.1 Propithecus coquereli | reverse complement strand
GCTTCGTATGGAATCAGAGAAGACACCGCATAGCAAAAACAATTCTAGGTAATAAAAATAAAATGGGAGGCATCAATCTATCAGACTTCAAACTCTATTACAAAGCTGTAATATTAAAATCAGCTTGGTACTGGCACAAAAACAGGACCCTACTCTTATAACTTTGCGTAGCCTTAATTTTTCCCATAAAGACTCTATCTCCAAATATAGTCACATTGGGTATTAGGGCTTTGACATATAAGTTTGAGGTAGGGGAGACACAAACATACATAACATTTTGCCCCTCTCCCCCATAAATTCATGTATTTATTGTATACAAAAATACCTTCTTTCCATCCCCCCAGTCCCAAAGTCTTAATTCATTCCAGTATCAAATCTAAATTCTGAAGTCTCAACTAAATATCATCTAAATCAGATATGAGTAAGAGTGGATGTAAAATTCATCCTGAAGCAAAATTTATCTCCAGCTTTGAACCTGTGAAACCAGACAAGGTATGTGTTTCTGAAATATAATAGTGCAACAGGCATAGGATAGATATTCCTGTTCTAAAAGGGTGATAAATAAGAAAGAAGGAAATAGTGATGGGTTCTAAGCAAGTCCATAACTTAGCAAGGAAAATTGCGTTAGATCTCAAGGCTTGAGAATAATCCTCTTTGGTTCAATGCTCTGTACCCCAGGCCCACTGGGGTGGCAGTGTTGGCCCTGTGGCTCTGCTGGGGTGGCCTCATTCCTTTGGCTAGGAGAGCCAGCTCTACCCACATATCTCTCTTTGGTGGCCCTGCCCTAGGAAACCTAAGAGCAAACAGTCGTGCTCCCTTGTCCTATGATGGGAGTAGTAACTCCCATCATAGGATCTCTGGATCATCTTTAGGGTCATTCTTCCATTTGCTTAAAGAATAGCATACATTTGTAGCCAAATAGCTGCATGGTTCAATCCTGTAGAAACCAAGAGTTCTGAGAGCTTTCCTTCATTAGGTGCTGGTTTTTCTGTCCCCTGCAGTTCAAACTGGCACCATCTCTGCTGGTACAAACCTCTTTCTATTCCTGACTTCCACTAAGATGGCTGATCAAGTCCTTGAGTTATACTCATGATTTCTTTATCAAGTGATTATTTAGTCACATTCCTAGTGTTCTCTTCAGAGCAAGCATCCTCACTTTTTCAATGTGGATAGGCTAAAACTTTCTCGGATTTTTAAGATATAATTACTATTTTCTTAATATCTTTTTCAATTCATCTCCCTTCTCTTGCATTTTATCATGCAGTAGTCAGGAGAAACCAAACTGAACCTTCAACATATTGTATAGAAATCTCAGCTAAATATCATATTTCATTGCTTGCAAGTTTTACCTTCCACCAAACACAAGAACACAGTTCAGCCAAGGTTTTTCCACCTTATAACAAGGATTGCTTTTTCTCCAGTTTCTAAAAATTTGTTCTTTGAGACCTCACCAGAATGACCTTGAATGTCCACATTTCTACCAACGTGCTGTTTGTGATTATTTATGTGTTCTCTAAGAAGATGAAAAGAAAATCCATCTTTCCTCTTTTCTTTCTGAGTACTCATCAAAATTTCCTTGAACATTCCTATTTCTACCAACACTCTCTTCATGGCAATCCTGGTCTTTATAGCATGCACCTCAAAACTCCTCCAACCTCTCTGCTTGTTACTCATTTGGACATCCACTTCCACAATTTTAGGTATGTGCAGCACCTCACTTCTTTGTACCAAAATCTGTATTAGTCTGCCCCAGCTGCCATAACAAAATATCATAAATTGGGTGGCTCAAAACAGAGAAATTTTTTTCTCACAGTTCTGAAGGCTGAGCAGTCCAAGATTAGGATACCAGCTGATTTACTTCTGGATGAGGGCTCTCTCCTGTGGAGAGAGAGAGAACAAGAGTGAACTCTCTGCTGTCTCTTCTTATAAGGACACTAATTCTACCAGACCAGGGCCTTACTCTCATGATGTCATCTAACCCTAATTACCTCCCCAATTCCCCATCTTGAAATCTCATCACTTTGGGGATTAGGGCTTCAATATATGAATTTGTGGTGGGGAGGGAGGACACAAACAGTCCATTGCAGACATGGTTGATGTATTATTGGTGGTATTGGAGTCTACTCACTAACATTTCATTTTAAAATTTTGCAATATTTACAAGAAATATTAGTCTGTAATTCCCTTTGTTTACTATCTTTATCAGATTATGTATCAATATCATTCTTGCTTCATAAATGAATTTAAAGGTTTTTAATTTTTTTTATGTTCTAACTTGTCTCTAAATGTTTGGGAGAGTTATTTGGTAAAAATGTTTATTCCTGGTACTATTTTTCTGAAGTAGTTTCTTTAAAAGTTTATTTCTTCTATGAAAATTTATCTGTTTAATTTTTATAGCCTTACTGAAGTTAAATTTTGGTAAACTGAATTTTCCTTTAAAGTTATCTACTTATTTATATAGAGATCTGCCTGAACTTCTCAATAGTGAACTGACTGGAGATTGATCTGGTTTTAGTCTAATTTTAAAAAATAAACACTAAATTTTGACTAAATTTAGAAATAGAAAGATTTTATTTGTACTCAGATATCAGGGAACGTACATACAAAAATAATGTTTTTCATTGTAATAACCATTGTTTCTATTTATTTTCATCTTATTTATCATTTTTGTTTTCTTATAAGAGTATGCCTTTACTATTAGCCAGTCAGGAGAGTGATGACAGGCTCGTAAATGTAAAGAACTTGTCTCCTACACACTTTATACACTTCTATAATATACAACACAATGCACTACTGACAGTTGGTGTTCAACAAATATCTGTTATTATAAAAATCAATATGGACTATAATTGATATTTCACATTTCATAATAATCTTCTTGCATCATACTATCATGTAGTACCCCATAGTAAGAACAAAAATTGATTTAAGAAAACCTATCATTGTGTAGAACTTCTAATAAAATAGTAAGTATACA
>NW_012136414.1:5383389-5384446 GCF_000956105.1 Propithecus coquereli | reverse complement strand
TTATGAACAATTTGAACAAATAAGAAAAAATATTCAAAAGAGAAAAATTAATCTATAGCCACACTACCCAAGAATAAACACTCAACATTCTGTTACCTTTCTTTTCAGTATTTCTATGCATCATTTTTTACCTAGCTATATTTATATATTATATGCATAATATTTTAGTAATTTAAAGGGACAGCTACACAATTTAAAAAATATAGGCAGCATGAAGAAGAAAACATCTGGAAGTTCATGAACAGATATATCCTCTTAACATTTTAATGTATTTTCTAATTTTCTTTTTTTCCTATTCATGTTGACATTGTCTTTTATATTCTAATTGTGAAGGATAGTTATCAGAGGGATATGTTTGAGGGAAGAAGGTATACATTAGGGCTTTTTGAGAGAGGTTATTTCTGTGATTAGGTGATTTATTAGTTTTTCTCAATGAACAAATCAAAGAATCAAGTTATTCAACATAAGAGTTTACAATATGAAAAAATTACTCAAGTTCATCAGAAATGAAAATGATCATTATTTTATCTCACAATTCTGATTTTGTGAAGAAAAACCACCTTGGTGTCCCAATTATTTTAATAGAAACAATATTACGTACAAGTTAAAATCAAATCCAGGCTCTGCCACTTAGAGCCGAGTGACATTGGACTCTGTGCTTTATGTTATCTATAAAATGGGGATAGATGAGCTAATATATGCGACCTACTTAGAAAAGCGTGTATCATTTGGGAAATATTGTATACAGATTAGCCATGACCAGTAAGTTCTGGAGTAGCCTCCCTTTCATTGTCTAAAGGGATTTTTTTTGTTTCAACAGATACTGTACGAATTATAAAGTAGAGGAAAACACTTTATTAGGGACTAGCAAAGGAGTAAAAATAGAAAAGAAACAGCTGAACCAAGCTTTGAAACCAGACTAAAATTAATTTACCTAAAGTTGATGTGTTTCAAACCTAGTAAGGAAAGTGTTTAGTGTAGTGATGAAAATTGTGAGCTTAAAATCAAGCAAGATATTTCTTAGCTGTACCAATCATGGGAAAAGTTTAATTCCTTT
>NW_012136414.1:5381092-5383339 GCF_000956105.1 Propithecus coquereli | reverse complement strand
AAACAAGTGACAGTTTTCATTGCATTCAAAGAAAGGTATTGTACAAGGGCATGACTCATCGGGGACCACCTCAGTGTGTTTCTGCCACAATCATATAAGCCAAGGTAAAGAATTTAGACTTATTCTAAGTGAAATGGGGTTTTGTGGAAGGGAAGAAAGAAGGAAGGAAAATAGTTAAAGAGGCTCAACTCATGTCCCAGGAAAATATGAGGAGGGGAGTAATTCTTTTTAACACCTCAGAGATTTCCTGGAGAAGGTGGGCTCTAAGATAATAACACTGAATGAATACAGAAGAAATGACATCAAAGGAAGGTAACATCTTTGCAAAGACTGCAGGTGGACAAGAGCAGAGTGTGACTGGGGCAGAGCAAGTAGCACACACATATGGAGTATTCAGGATGCACTGGTTCAAAAGTAGATAGAAACTTGCCAAGCACAGTTGCTCATGCTTGTAATCTTAGGACTTCGGGAGGCTGAGTTGGGAGGATCACTTGAGCCCAGGAGTTTGATGTTACAGTGAGCTGATAGGGCCACTGTACTCCAGCCTGGCAAAGAGAGAGAGAGACCCCGTCCCTCTCACCAAGGTGGGGAGGGGGGAAGGTAGATAGAAACCAAATGGATTTGAACGTAGTAGGTTATTTTGTATGGTCTTAAATGGGATCTGTATTGTCAGATATGCTAGTCTGGAAGATAAGTCTTATGCTGACAACAGGAAAAAATGAACTGAAGTAAGAGCTCATCAGACCGGTTAAGGAAATCACTATTTCCAGATAATTTAAAAAACATTTTTAATACATTTTGAAATTTTTTTACTGTATAACAAGCAAGCATCAGAATAATTTTTTTTTAAAGACTGCATCCTAGTTAGTAACTGGAATAAAATTTTAGTTTACTTGTAAGGACTCTTCTGAAGGTCAAAGGTTTTAACAGCATATCAAAAAAGTAGGTGCTCTACTGTTAATTGCTAAGTTCCAGGATTAGACAAAAAAAAAAAATTAGAGGTAAGGAACAAGGGCTTGTATTCTATGATCTGATAAATAGAAAATTATTAATTCTGTTGGGACTGGAAGCCTGGCTGCTTTGTTTATCTTTACATCTCTGGTCCCTAACAACATTCTAGATCCTTCAAAATTATTTAAGTGGACAAATAGTGAATAAGTAGTCACATAAATCAATGTTATTCTTACTTCAGCCTCCAGACCACTACCTTTTTCCTTGCTGTTCTCCCTCTCCTGCCTTTGTTTTCCCTCCTGATGTCCAAACTCATCATTGGATTCAAGGCATATTCTTATCTCAAAATCTCAATGCATTAATTTTTATTTTATTTTGTGTTAAAATGAAGTTATGTAGATGGTCTTATACATAGGCTCTATGTAGTGCATGAGATAATTCACAATATCTATGGCAAGCTTAACACAAATTGCTCGAGGACTAATGATGATTATACAGGGGTTTGCACTGTCTTTGAAACTGAATTTAGATAATTCTTTATCTTAAGACTTCTGTTTAATGCCAAATTGATCACTAAATTCTAGGGTATGGAAGAATATCCCCTAGGATATTAGTTCAAAGAACATAAGTGATGATCATGAGATAAGATAAAGAAGAAACCAATGTTTATTAGTGCATGACTAAAGGTATGTTTGATTTTTCCTTCAACACAAATATTTAAATGTCTTTTCTGGAATTTCCTCAATAGCATATTAGCAATTAGAATTGTTTAGAATATTTTACATACTCCTTGATTCACTTAAAATAGTTCTAGCAAATAAAATGTTTCTCTTCCCTTAGCACTGTGCCTGATATCTAGAAATCACTAATAAATATTTGTGAAATAATTTTAAACTGAAAAACTCTAGTGTTCAACAGTTAGTACCAATTTGATGGCGAGTACAAGTGGAGCCCGTTCTTCTGATCTTGTGGTACCTCACTTCGGATAATGGGCTCAAGTTCAATCCAGGAAAATATAAGAGGTGCTAGATCACTGTCGTTTCTTATAATTGAGTAATATTCCATTGTATACATATACCAAATTTTAATAATCCACTCATGAATTGATGGGCATTTGGATTGTTTCCACATCCTTGCAATAATGAATAGGGTGCTCACATGGCAGTAATACTCTCCAGGGATTAGGGGGATGGGCGGGACAGTAAACCCACAACTAAAGGACACGGGGAACATTGTAGAGGGGAAGGGCATGCCTCTAACCCTGGCTTGGGTGAGGCAAAGACATAAAATGTAACC
>NW_012136414.1:5379030-5381042 GCF_000956105.1 Propithecus coquereli | reverse complement strand
AACTCATGTTGTAATTGAAGAGACAGATACATAAATATCTCTGTATAAAACAGAAAGGTCATTCTTTTTCTATGCTCTTAATTTTACTGAACAGCACTCTTAACCTCTCAGGGACCCAAGTTATTAACCTGGAAGATCACTTTGCTTCCTTCTGCCATTTTCTCTTTCAAAAACAGTCACCAACCCCAGTAAACTGTATTTTCCATCATTCATTCTTGCTCTTTCCTGGTATCCTCTATCTACCTACTTACTAACCCACATACCTGCCTACATTCATACATAAATAAATTCTTCTTATTCCTTCATTCTCTATGTCTAAGCCATCATCATGACTCATTGATTCTGTCTCTAAAATAATGAATCTTAAATGTGTGTCACCACTATGGTAATTATCCACTCTATATAACACCAGGGTAGTTGTTTTAAAAAGTACATTGACTCCTGTCCACCCCCAGCTTAAAGACAAACTCATCACCATTACCTGTAAGATGCTGCATGATCTTACCTCTTCCATGACTCATTCTATTAGCACATATTGACTGAGAACTCACCGTATGCCAGGCTCGGTGCTGGATATACAATAGTGTGTAAGACACATGTACTTTCTTTCAACAATCTTATATTCTAGTTGAGGATACAGAAATATTAGTAAGTATGTTACTAAATAAATTATTAAATTATAATACATTTTGATGAACTCCATAGAGGAAACAAATTTGGTTCTAAACCATAATGGGATGAGGGAACATCAGTTTGAGACAGAGTAGCTAGAAAAGCTGATGAAGGGTCATTTAGGATGAAAAGGCTTAGTTTGAGAAGCAGCCAGCCCCAGGCAGGATAGGGACAAAGAATTCCATACAGCATGGTACATATGTCTGAAATCCATGAAGTGAGGATCAGAAAGAGCCCAAGTGACCAAATCAAAGCGATATTAGGAGAGACGGTCAGGAAAAGTGGTAGAGAAGTAGGTAAGGGCTTGAGTTAGTTTTCTTTTGCTACATAATAAATTGCACAAACTTGGTGGCTTAAAACAACACACATTTATTATCTAATTCACAGTTTGTGTTGGTCAAGAGTCTGGACATAGATTAACTGGTGGCTCAGCTCAGAGTCTTAGTGTCACAAGGCTGCAATCATGATGTTGGCCAGGGCCTTCCTTTCTGAAGCTCAGCTCACATGGCTGTTGGCAGATTTCAGTTCCATGGGTTTGTAGGTCTCCATTTTCTTGGTGGTTGGCAGCCACCGTCCACTCTCTTAGGTCATTCAAAGTTCCTTGCAACATGAACCTCTCACAGGCACCTTCATAATATGCTACCTGACTTCTTCCAAGCCAGCAGGAGAATCTCTTACTCCAAATCTCTTACTCCAGTCTGCTACAGGAGGATCTTACATAGTGTAACTACAGAGTGACTGTCTTAGCATCTTTGCCAGATTCAATTGGTTAGAAACAAGTGACAGTTTTCATTGCATTCAAAGAAAGGTATTGTACAAGGGCATGACTCATCGGGGACCACCTCAGTGTGTTTCTGCCACAATCATATAAGCCAAGGTAAAGAATTTAGACTTATTCTAAGTGAAATGGGGTTTTGTGGAAGGGAAGAAAGAAGGAAGGAAAATAGTTAAAGAGGCTCAACTCATGTCCCAGGAAAATATGAGGAGGGGAGTAATTCTTTTTAACACCTCAGAGATTTCCTGGAGAAGGTGGGCTCTAAGATAATAACACTGAATGAATACAGAAGAAATGACATCAAAGGAAGGTAACATCTTTGCAAAGACTGCAGGTGGACAAGAGCAGAGTGTGACTGGGGCAGAGCAAGTAGCACACACATATGGAGTATTCAGGATGCACTGGTTCAAAAGTAGATAGAAACTTGCCAAGCACAGTTGCTCATGCTTGTAATCTTAGGACTTCGGGAGGCTGAGTTGGGAGGATCACTTGAGCCCAGGAGTTTGATGTTACAGTGAGCTGATAGGGCCACTGTACTCCAGCCTGGCAAAGAGAGAGAGAGACC
>NW_012136414.1:5363635-5365605 GCF_000956105.1 Propithecus coquereli | reverse complement strand
AGTGGAAGAAGACTCCTTGAGCTGCTGCCTGTATTTGGGGGGAGGGAGTGACAGAAGCACTGAATTGGCTGCCCCTGCTAGTGTCTCATTGTGTAATGTGCACCCCAAGTCCACTGGCTCCTAGCCAGCACAGAGGCAGGAATTGCCCAAGGAGTGCAGTGTTTGTGGCACAACTGCCTTATAAATTTAGTCCAGGCCCCAGGCTGCTTTTTGTCAGCTGAGAGTGGGGTTCCATGGAACTTTGGTTTCAGGATGGAGGATTTCTCTCTGGCCAGGCTAGTCTATGTAAACTGATGTGCATCACTCCATGTCAGTTACCGCTGTGAAGCCGTTTTATTTGTTTTTGTGATTTTCCCCCAGTGGAGATCTGCTAGACTTAAGGAGAGCTTCTCTTAGCCTCATGGTCTGATTGTCTGTCACTGTGAATATATGGTGCACATAAAAAGTTTAGTTGTGAGCTCTATTGCCTTCTTGCCTCTGTTTACACCTATAGCACTTCACTTCAAAGAGGTACATCTACCAGGATTCTTTATCTGAATGTAAATAAAAAGAGAAGTACTGACAGGTGATACAGATGAAGGAACTCAAAATGCTGTAGTCTCGAAACACAGCACTACTAAGAGCAATACAGCTGGCCAGTGTATTGATTAGCATGAGTCTTGAGTGGGAGAAAAATGCAGGATCTATTTACTTTTACATGGATCATGTTTTATTTTTCTGGCGGCATAGAAAAGATGATTCACCATTTGAACACAGCAATCAATTTAAATTGATCTTGTCAATAGAAATTCCTTCCATATTCTGATGATATGTTATATGAAAATCTTAACAGTGGTCTATGTGTGTTTGTATTGATGTTGTTGTTGTCTGTATATGTGCATTTTCAATGAAAAATAGGAGAGTCTATTGGGGACTGATTATCAGATACCACATAAAACCAGAAACACAGGCTTTTATTTTAAGCAGGATAAATGGGTGTGTGATCTGAGACTGTCAGAGAAAGCCCTGTTCACTATAAACATTTTTTACTTGATATGCATAGATGGAAAATCTTCATTTATTCTCTTATTCAGTTCAATTTAACAGATGTATTTTTGCACTTTGTCTTGTTTGGGGGATAACTACAGTGAATTCTCCCTGTCCCATGAAGCATATTTACTTATCATCTATGAATTCCTTGTTTCAACAGAAGCATGTAGATCAAAGGACCATATTAGCTAGCATGAAGGGAGAATTTAAAAAGTGCTTGCAAAAAACGATATTTAGTCCTCTTTGACATAATTTTACTATCTACTGTTCTTACTTTCAGTTTCCATAAATGGAAATTTTTAGGTAGTATAGAAAAAGAAAGAATAGAATTCCAGTTATTTTTGGCTCGCATTTAACTTAATTGTATTCCTGCCTAAAAAATTCAAGCATGATTTCTGAATACCTTCTACAGCTATTCTGTACTCTGTCTCCTCTTTTTCCTCTTTCCATTGTTTATCCCACCAAACCAATTTGTCCTATTTATCCTTCCTATTGGAGACAGGTGAAGAAGGAGAAGAAGAAGGAGAAAGAGAAGAAGGAGGAAGAAGAGGAGAAGGAGGAGAGAAGGAAAATTAAAAATTTTTGGCCTCCTCTTCTTGTTTCTACCTCAAACCCTATAATAATAGTGAAAAGTTATAGGATTAACCTTTCAGATCCTACAGATGAGTAGGTGCTGGTTAAAATGAGCCTCCATGTTACAGAATGAGAATCCTATGATAAATTTGAATTTAGAATGAATTCAGTTTTTTTTTTTACTTATTTTAGATTCAAAAAGGATACAGTTTTTTGGTATCATTTGATATGTGTAAAGAAATCTGTTTTTATAAATCCACAAAGATCCTTTGTAGATCCCTATACAAATCTTCACTGTTACCTCATTTCTATATTTTTTATTTGGTTGTTTCAGAAACACAGCTTGCCTTTTCTTATACTGAGATATG
>NW_012136414.1:5361992-5363491 GCF_000956105.1 Propithecus coquereli | reverse complement strand
TGTTGATTATAGCCATTTTGTTATACTATCAAACATTGTTCATTCTATCTAACTATATTTTTGCACCCATTAATGATCCTCACTTTATACTCCCCCCACACGTCCCAGCCTCTAGTAACCATCATTCTACTCTCTGTCTCAATGAGGTTAGTTGTTTTTAATATTTAGCTCCCACATATGAGTGAGAGCATACGAAATTTGTCTTTCTGTGTTTGGCTTATTTCTCTTAACATAATGTCCTCCAGTTCTGTCCATGTTGTTTCAAATGGCAGGATTTCATTCTTTTTGTGGCTATATAATATTCCATTGTATGTACATACCACGATTTCTTTGTCCATTTTTCAGTTGATGGACACTTAGGTTAATTCAAAATCTTGGCTATTGTGAATAATGCTGCAATAAACTTGGGAGTGCAGATAACTTTTCAATAGAATGATTTCCCCTCCTTTGGATATATGTCCAGCAGTGGGATTGTTGGGTCACATGGTAGTTCCATTTTCAGTTTTTTGAGGAACCTCCATACTATTATCCATAGTAGTTGCACTAATTTACATTCCCACCAACACTGTATGAGGGAGAGTTCTCCTTTCTCCATATCCTCACCGGCATTTGTTATTGTTTTTTGATAAAAGCCATTTTTTTTTATTATTTCAAACTCGGTTAAATTTCTCCGATAGGCTTCTGAATTCCTTCTTTGTGCTGTCTTAAAGTTTATTGAGCTTCCTTATACCAGCTATTTTGAATTCTTTGTCTGAAAGATCACATATCTCCATTGCTCCATGATTGGTTACTGGTATCTTATTTAGTTTGTTTGGTGAGGTCATGTTTTCCTGGATATTCCTGATGCTTTTGGATGTTTGCCAATGTCTGGGCATTAAAGAGTTAGGTGTTTATTTTAATCTTTGTAGTCTGGGCTTGTTTGAACCCATCCTTCTTAAAAAGGCTTTCTAGGTATTCAAAGTGAATTGAGTGTTGTGATCTAAGTCTTTGGTCACTACAATCATATCAGCATTGAGGGTGCCCCAAGCCCAGTAATGACTTTTGCAGAGTCCTGGTGGTACTGGTGAACTTGGGTAAGATATGAGAGAATTCCCTGGAGTGCTAGGCAAAGACTCTTACTCTCTTCCCTCACCCTTTGTGCTGGGCTGCTGGAGTTGGTGGACAAGTGACATTGGCACACTCTCTTGGCCGCCAGTGCCAGACCGCACCTGAAGCAGCCCAGTCTCACTCAAAACCAGTGATGATTGTTGCCTGGCTACCTCTGATGTTTATTCAAAGCCCAGGGGATCTTTAATCAACATGTGGTGAATCCTGCCAGGACTGGGTCCTTGCCTTCAGTACAGTATGTTTTCTTCTGGCCTAGGGTGGGTCCCAAAATGCTTTCCAGGAACTAAGGCCTGGACTCAGGCTTTCAGGAGTCTACTTGGTTCTTTATTTTACTGTGGTTGAGCTGGTGCTCATGTTGCAAAACAAAGTCCTTTGGACTTTTTTTTTTTTTT
>NW_012136414.1:5344950-5353247 GCF_000956105.1 Propithecus coquereli | reverse complement strand
GAATGGGGAAAAATTGAAACCATTCCCACTTAGAACCGGAACCAGACAAGGCTGCCCTCTATCTCCGCTTCTATTCAACATAGTGCTCGAAATTAGGCACTTTAATAGAGATATTTCAATATTCAAACAATTTTTTGATAACGTCCTTTGTGCTAGAAATTATGACAGACTTAGGATTTACACAAATTAGCAAAACAAATTTTTTGATGGAACATATATAAAACACATAATCCTACCAAATATATTCAATTAATATTGTGATGAATGCTATAAAGCAAAATATAGGATATTTAGACAGGGTATATGAAAGAACTAAACTAGGAGGATCAGGAAAGCCTACGTTTGAAGTAATGCATTAAAGGTGACAAGTAGGGATGAAATGGGAGTTAGAGTTAGCATATTAATGAGGAGGTATGGTAGTGACTGTAGGAAGACCCTTAGGTGGGAAAGAGTCTCAGTGTATTTGAATGAAGTACTTGACACGTTTATTAGTGAGGGTTCTCCAGAGAAACAGAACCAATAGGATATCTATAGATACATGAAAAGAGGAGATTTATTATGAGAATTGGCTTATGCAATTATGAAGCCCAAGAATTCCCATAATATGTCATCAGCAAGCAGGAGAACCAGGAAAGCTGGCAGTGTAATTTGGTCTGAGTCTGAAGGCTTGAGAACCAGGGAAGCCAATGGTGAATCTCCAAGTCCAAATCTAAAAGCATGAGAACTGGAGAGAGATGGAGGGCATTAGTGTAAGTCTCAGAGGCCGAAGGCATGAAAACCAGGAGCTCCAATGTCCAAAGGCAGGAGAAGAGGGATATCCCAGCTCAAGAAGAAAGAGTATTTGACCTTCCTCCATCTTTTTGTTCTATCCCAGCTCTTAATGGATTGTATGATACCCACTTACAATATTAAGGGCAGATCTTTACTCAGTCTGCTGACTCATATACTCAGAAACACCCTCACAGATACATCCTGAAATAATGTTTTACCAAGAATCTGGGCATCCCTTAACCCAGTCAAGTTGACATGTAAAATTAAGCATCACAGTAGGACTGTGGTGAAAAATGATACTGGTATCGCTTTATACTGAGTCTTTATTATTATGTTAAGGCTTTTGAACTTTAAATCAATGGGATTCCTCTGCAGGTAAAGAGGAGTTGAAGACAAGGTTTAGCTAGAATCATAAACATACTCAGAGTGATTAGAAATTTATTGAGGTAATTAAATCAAGACATGATGGTGACTTGGACTTAGCTGGTGACAATAAGGTAAGAGGGAAGAACATAGATTAAAAAGCTGTTACCAGCAAGATTATAAGACTTTGTTTTGTCTTAGAAACCGTTACATTTGTACATATAAATGTAGAATTGTTGATACTGTTAGAAGTCAGGAGTTCTGGTTATCATCTGATCCTGCATCCTCATTTTATAAATAAAAAAGAGATTTCCCAGTTCACACTAGAGTATGGGGACAGAACTAGGAACAAAATCTGGAATACAGGAGATGTGCTTATTTTACAATTCTAAAGACATTCTAATATTTATATTTTAACCTTATAAATCACTGAAGTAGATATGAGTATTTCCTGATCCACTATTGCAGAGAAGGCAGTATTTTAATATGCTGGTAGTATTTTTACAGTGACAGGCTGCCTCAAATCAGAGATGGAATCTTAAGGCTTAGAATGAATCTCGGGGTTTGGGGGAATTAAGATGTCAGTGTTAAAATGCTCATCTTCCACTGCTCACTTTTCCATTATCACAAACAGGTTGGATTAAGGACTGTAGGAGCACACATTTACTACATTTTCTTCTAATGTAGCTGCCAGAGAGATGACTGGAGGATATTAGGGATCCATTTTGAGACTCACTTTCTTCACCCACGTTCTAAAATTTAATTAGCCAGCATATCTGCTGAACTGATGTGATGAAATTTAAGAGTTTGGGCCCATTTGAGTCTGACCTGTGGAAGGAGTCTCTGAGGGTAAGCAGTGTCAGAAACAGATGCATTTTACTTGAATTTCTCTCTTACCTCTAGAAACAAGCCTCACTAAATAGAAATAGAGCTCATGAAATGTGCTGAATAATTGTAAATGTGGATCAAACTATCACCTGCCAAGGAAGACCTTGTAATTAAATTAGTAGAAGTGACTGAATTTGTGGAGCTCAAATTTAAGCAATTTCTGTGTGCTCAGTCTGCCATACTCAGCACTCGGCTTGGGCATCTTGCCTATTGGTCTTCGACCTAGGATGGGAGCATGAAAATTACCTCATCATTCACTTTGAAAAATCCGATTGACCTATCCATTTAGGTAGGATGACTTCTGCCTTAGAATTAACCATGGATCTCCCTTCTAAATGATTTTTGACCAGGGTAGCACCTTTAACACCTGTATTTTTCAGATCACATTTAATTTCAGGTTTTTTTTCGGGGTCGGGGAGAAGGATTCAGAACATATGTGTGACTAAACTTTTAGCAGGCTAAACATTGCCACAGACCTGTGACACTCAAGTTTCTAAGGGCAAAACAGAAATTATAGGCTCACTTCACATATCTTCTCCAACAGCTATTTCGTAACTGGTCAGACTCTCTGGTGTGGATGGGTCCTGACTCCACCTTTCCTAGTAGTAACACCTGTAATGTGCACCATCAGAAGTCATATCCCCAACAGCTTGCATACCGTTGAACACTGTGGCTCCATTGCGTTGTCTAGCAGGGGCAGCAGCATTGCTGACCTTTTGGTTATCAGCATACATTATGACTTGATTCAACAGTGAACTTGTGGGCTGGTGAGGTCAACATGGCCGACAGGACACAACCCAGGCAGCAAGAAGACGAGTCCATGAACTTTCCACCTTCTCCACTTATCCCTGCCTAAAATTCGCATGGCAGCCAATGGTGAATATACTATTGATAGCATTTCATACTTGCAGGGAGATCCCCAATTGTTTTCAATTTTTGGTTTCTCTTTAGTGAGGAGGTTAGAATAGCCATAATTACCATACATTCATCTCTTTTATTGAGTATTTTTATTTCAGAGACTGAGTCCAAATACAAAGGTAGAACTAGATTGACTACTTAGGTTGAGATAAGAGGTCTTGTAATATATTTTTTGGCAGAGATCCTTCAGTCCTGGGCAATCCATTTATGCAATACCAGGAAATGTCTCCTGGTATAGGACTTATCAGGGACTTAAATCCACAGGGAATAAGAGAATGTGACCAACTTCACTGTGCTCCTCCATGTCTAATGATCTAGATAAATACAGTTCTAGCATGACCACACAGTGGACCTCCTGAGACTGGGGCAATGTACAAGGGCTCATGTAGTACTAGCAGTTTCCTTGACTTTGACAGCTCAGGGCAACCAAGGGGAGGTAACTTCCCATTTCCCCAATACCACATGCCCCCTCCACTGAGCAGGATGAAGGCAGAGGTAATGTGATCATAGTATTTTTGTGAAGGTTGGGAATTTGTAAGGGTTTGACCATGAAAATATGGCCATTCCATCCCCTAAATGTTTATGATTTTTGTATATAGGTTGTTTTCCCACAAATTTTAAGGATCATTTTTATACAGGACTGCTAAGAAACAGACTTATTAGAGAGCAAGAGAGAAGCACAATGTGTGGAGTATTGTAGGATAAAGAACCAGTGAGCATGGAGACCCAAGTCTACATTTACCACCACTGTGACCCAGGAAAAAACCATGTACCTCTTGATATCTTAGTGTTCCCCTCTGCTAAACGTTTTGACTGGGCAATAGTAGCAGTCTTTGATGACTTTAAAAATATGTAAGTCTATATTCGTGGCTTTGTTTTTTGACCAGCTTATTTCTTTCTTGGAGGTATTAATGACAGGTTTTAAGAGTTTATTTAGTGGTACTTATTAAAAAGTAGCCTTAAGAAAAATATAAAACCAAAAGCAGAGTAGCAATAGTAGATGCTGTGATGTGCTGCCAAGATTCTCCTTCAGGAATGAAAGACCTGTTGCCTCAGCTGCTGGGTGTGCCACCAGCATGCAGATCTCAGCCGTCAGCCCTTTTCAGAATTACCTCCACTGAGGAAAGCACCTTGCCTAAGGTCATGCGGTCTTGACATGAAGATGCAAAGACTCAACCTCCTAACCTAACTCTTTAAAAATCTGTAAAGGGCCATGCTTGATTCCAAGCTCTCTATATGGTTGGCGAAGGCTTTCATGGTGACTACATCAAAGCCTAACATCTTCCTCCACCAAATCTGACTTATTTCCTTTCCTTTCCGCAGTTGTCGATCCTAAGAGCACTTCCTAATAATCCTCCTCCGTGCTAATCTTCATCTTAGAGTCGTCTGCTTTGCTGATTGCCCAGCCTACAGCAAATAGTGATAATACCTCTCTTTTTTTTACTGGGTCACACTTTACTCATCTAAGGTTCTAGGACAGTGTTCTTTCTGATTTACAATAATAAAATTCCTCTGATTGTCCACAGGGAGTATTTTTCCGATGTTGCATTTTATGGTCTCTTTCTCTTGTGCAGCATAAACCCAAGTTAAATAGCTTGTCTACACTTTGCAAATTCATTAAATGCATTGACCAATTCAAGAAAAGTAAGCTTGTTATTTATGGTTTCCTTAGATAAAGGTGTTTTTGAAAATTCAATGTTTGTAAATAATTTAAGTTCACCAAAAGGAGTTTGACAGGTTATTTAAATGGATATTGAATGTTGTGAAAAGATGGTATTATTTTAATTAACAGAGGTTTCGGCCATCTTACAAAGTCTCTTTACACATGGAAATAGCATAATTTTAAGCACATTATATTTTATCTTAAAAAAGTGCATCATTAATAGAAAATAATGCAATTTCACCATTTTTAGTTTAAAAAGATGTGAGATCAAGATATGAAAAATGATAGTGATAGACATTGTTGAATAAATTCACTTTATGATGTTCAACATTAACTGAAAAGTATGTAAACCAGAACTGCAACAAGGTGGACTCTAACCAGAAGGGATATTTTCTCACTAAAAATCTCTAATACTTCAGAGTAGATTTAATTTAATGTATCTCAATATTAGAAAAGGAAAAAATGGACCATTGAGACATTAACTGTGGAAAACATCAGACAAATGTTTCTATAAATAATATTTACTTAGTATTTTAATTTTTATATAATAAACTAATACAGATTATCAGTTATCTAAACTAGAGGTTTAGATAATGCAAACACTAATATTGAGGCACATCACCTCCCCAACCCTGACTTTTGGAAGTCTGATGTGATCTTTAGGTATCAGAGCTACTTATCTCAGTGGTCAAAAGAATAGGATGGTTGTACCCAATTAGGAATTGATGAGTTACAGGTAAACGTAAGGCTCAAATAAGCACAAACACGACCAACTTTCATGGCCCACCTACATTATTTTGTTGCAATGAAATTTTGCATAGAAAGTATGTTGTCCTGTATTGCATTTCTAGGCTTCGGGAGCTTATGAAATGTGTTATGAACCAAATGAGGAAATAAATGATTTGAACATAAAAAGGAAGAGATAATGGAAACTAACATACATTGCCTGTCTGTATCTGGCACAGTTCCAGACAGTTTTCTCTCAGTTAACCTCCATAGAATCCATGAAAGGATTGACTTAATGACCACACTTTACAAAGAAATTAGTAACTAGCCACCATCATATAGTTAAGAAAAGGAGGAGTCAGGATTCAAAGCAAGGTCAGTGAGGCTACAAAGCCCATACAGAGTCTTATCATTGCACCAGCAGGAAAGGCCACATGCAAGCTCTCTCTTTTTGGTGGTCTTACCTCCATGTGGCTGCAGGACAGAATCTTCTAGGCACCTAGAACAAGAATCATTTTCCCCCTTCTGCTACAACAACGGGAACTTTGAATTTTATCTGGGCTCATTGCCACTTGGAATCATAAAACAAAAGACAAACAAAAAAAGTGTAGCTAGTTGTAGCCATGTAGTACGTAGTGCTGATCACAGCAGAAACGTATAGAACTGTGTGAAATTCTAGGACAGCTGCTTATGGATTTAAGTTATTTCAGGGGGGAGATAACTTTTTGCTCTTTTATTCTTCCTCTGGCCTGCAATGCCAAATGATGGCTGGAGCTCCAGCAGTCACTTTGAAATACGAGAACACCTTGGAAATAGCAGACACCTTATATTAGCATAGTGAAGTAGAAACATAAGGATGGGGTCCCTGATGACAATGTGGAGCTGCCCCATTAACCCGAACCTGCCTACCTCTGGACCTTTTTTAAATGAGAGAGAAAAATAACAATCTCCTACTTCCCCTCAGCCACAGTTTGTGTCTGTTACAGCTAAACCTGATCTTAACTGATAAAATCACCTTTTCATGTGTTATTTTGAAACTTCTGAGAGCCAGCTAATTTTCCTCAACCACACCCACTCTAACCAGGATTAGTTTGTATAACAGACTTGCTTAATTTATAAACAGCTTTTTAGAACCTTAATTTCCATTTCCCCCTTATTTTCCACTTATATTTAAAGTTATTGACTTGGCTGTCAGCTTTAATGTTCTGTAGCTCAAATTTTGCTAGTTGTATGTGCAGATAAGCTGCCCACACTTTAGTTGACTCACTCCCAATAAAGAGTGTTTGCTTAATAATGAAACATATTTTTTTTTCACACGTAACTTCTCTAAACATAAACTGGCAAGTTGGATGTCCTTGCTTTTGCAAGCAGCTTGGTAAGCGTTATTCTGACCTTATTTGATTGAGACTATTTTTGGATGCAGGAAAACACACATTTGTGGTTCAAAGCTTAAATTGCAAAAGCTTGTTCTTGGCTACAGTTACTAGAGTAAAGCGCACACAATTTCCAACAGGAGAAAGCAAAGCTGTTTTTATTACTACCACTAATAATAAAGAAATTAAATGGGAAATGTGCAAAATCAAAGCGTCATTCACGTGACAGAAAAGTCTGGGGGCTTTGTGCACTGTGTAGTATCTAATGGGTAGGGAGGGGAACAAAAAGAATAAACAAGGAGATGGATAGGTATTATAAATACATAGCTGGTTTTTTTTTATTTTCATTTTTCAGCTTTCTTCCTGATGCTAGAAAAAGTCTAATGGCAGAGTATTATTTGAGGAAGTTGTCAAATTCTATCTAAACTTTTTAAAAAAATATGTACTATGTCTCCTTAAACACATATGTGTTATATCGAAGCAGATACTGTCAGTGCCCCACCTGTACTCCACATATGCCTTTTCGATTCAAACAACTTTGTCTGGCCCTCAGATCCTGCTCTGCCTTCAAATAGGACAGGCCAGAAATGCCAAGGAACTAACATCCTTGGAAGTGAGTTATTGTTGGAAGTTGATGTATAAATACCACAGTTCCCTCTCCTGTAGCCTGGGATAACTCTGAGATGCATCTTTCACACCTGCTCCCAGAGTTCCCCAGGGTGGTTAAGCTGGTTTAATAATGCACAATTTCAATGAAAGATCATTTGTTGCTATATAATTTTTTGCATTATCTAATTTTAGTCAATGTACCTATAGTCACATGCTTGGTCAGAAGGAGCTTAAAGGAGTCCAACTGATTGTTTTAATCATGTAGCTCCACAGGATCTATCACATACATTACCTGCCCTCCAGGTGCTTGTCAGGGAGAAAGTAGTAAAATTCTTGAGTGAGAGAAACAATATTTATTGAAATTCCTAAAGATCATGCATTCATTAAATATGGAACAAATGTTTCCATGCCTACTGTGTGTCAGATGCATTGCTAGGAGCTGGGGATTTGGTGGTGGTTTTGTTTTCATTAAGTTTACAGCCTAGAATGAGATGAAAGAGACAGTAAGAAAATATGTTGAGTTCTAAGAAGAAAAAGTACCGTGAAAATTATACTTATTGCCTATGCATTCCTCTTTGCAATGAAATCCACCTCTGAATTAAGCCAGACTCTCAGAGAGACCTGAATGTGGACTGTAATATATTGTCCCCGGATGAAATGGTTTTTACTGAACTGTACTTTGTTGTAATGTCATCGTCTTAAATAAAAGCATATTAAATAAAAGCAGCACAATTACATGTATTACCGTGTTTATTTGAAGGATGGTATACATGGTGCTTGTTCAGTAGATCTTGCAATATTTCTTGTAAGGACACAGTAACTTCTCTACTGCTTCATTATAAGGGATATTTGTGCTTGTCCTAATCAACTGGCTTGCTTTAACTTATGGATACCATGATTCTTCTGTGTTTTCCTGCTCTATGTTATAGGGTTTCATTGCCTGGAATACTTGTGGCTCTTACTCTGGAATTCATTGTATTTGTCTG
>NW_012136414.1:5339131-5340475 GCF_000956105.1 Propithecus coquereli | reverse complement strand
TTTAAGAATAGATTAGACCAGGGAGAAGAAAGAATCTCAGAGTTTGAGACAATTTTTTTTCTAATTAAAATAGTCAAAAATAAAGAACAGAAAATTAAGAAGAATGAACAAAACCTACAAGAAATATGGGATTGTGTAAAACAGGCAAATATAAAAATAATAGTCATCCTTGAGGGTGAAGAAAAAAACACACAAAGGCTAGAATACCTACTTAAGGGAATAATTGGGGAAAACTTCCCAGGTCTTGCTAAAGACCATGTACAAGAAGCTTAGCAAACATCTGGGACACTCATTGCAAGGAGTCAATCACCAGACACATAGTCATCAGACTGGCCAAATCAACATGAAAGAGGAACTCCTGTAAGCCATGGGGTGAAAACATCAAGTAACTTACAAAGAAAAATCCATCAGGCTAACTACACACTTACCAACTGAACCCTTATAAGCAGTAAAGGATTGGTGCCCCATCTTCAGTCTTCTTAAATAGAAAAACTGCCATCCTAGAATTTTGTATCTTGCAAAACTAAGTTCCATATATGAAGGAGAAATAAAGACTTACCCAGAGAAGCAAACATTGAGGAAATTTGTCAAGACCAGACCTGCACTGCAAGAAATACCCATAACTGCATTATACATGGATCAGAACAATAGACACCAACCAATTAAACCACCCAAGAGCTAAAGCTCAGAGCTCATACTAAAAAACAGCACAAGAGGTAAAACAAAACAATGAGGTACTAGCCAACAGGATGAACAGAAGAGCATCCCATATATCAATTCTATCAATCAACATGAACAGTTTGAATGCCCCGCTCAAGAAACACTGGCTGGCTGAAGGGTTGAAAAAATACAGTCCAAGTATCTGCTGTCTCCAGGAAACATATCTAAACTGCAAGGACTCATACAGACTCAAGGCGAAGGGATGGAAAAATATATTCCATGTAAATGGAAACCAACAGAAAGCAGGTATAGCCATTCTCAGATAGAATTGACTTTAAATCAACAATAGTAAAAGAAGACAAGGGTGATCATTATATAATGGTAAAGGGAGCAATTGAACGAGAAGACATAACAATCCTAAACATTTATGCCCAACACAGGAGAACCGAGATTCATAAAGCAAACCATACTAGATCCAAGCAAAGAGATAAATGACAGCATCATAATTGCCAGGGACTTCAACAACCCACTGAAAGAACTGGACAGATCATCCAAACAGAAAATAAATAAATAAACACTGGGCTTAAATGGGACACTACAGCAAATTGGCCTCACAAAACATTTACAGAACATTTTACTCAAAAACTACTGAATATACATTCTTCTCAGCTGCACATGGAATAT
>NW_012136414.1:5338087-5339081 GCF_000956105.1 Propithecus coquereli | reverse complement strand
CATACACATATATAATGTTACGTGCAAGTCTCATATTTCCATCAAAACCTGTGTTCAGACATAATCTCCTAGCATACTACTTCTTGTAAATATAAATTATGGTTCATAACTTTCTCAAGGTTAAATCTTATCTTCTATTTTAGAATTAAAAGGTTTTTCTCCTTCCTCTTCATAGGAGTTAGAAGGGATGTTGGAGGATGGGAGGCAGAGGGTAGGATTATTTGAAATAACCTCTCATAGTGAACATAAACCAGGCACTATCACAGAACTTGGTTCTAAAGCAATGAATAATCAATGAGACAAACAAAGCCCTTACTTTAATGACATTTACATTCTAATGAGGAAAAGCAAAAAATAAAAAAATAAATATGTATATCAGTTTCCAGCAGATGCCACAAAGGAAAACAAACCAGCATAAGGAGATAGAAAATGATTTGGATTGCATAGAAGGTAATCATGAAAGGACTTTCTAAGGAGATAATATTTGATCAGTACTTGAAGTAGGAAACAATAAAAACAAATACACTGAGGAGAACAGAACACCCAGTGCAAAGGCCCCAATGCAGGAGTGTGCTAAGTGTATGTGAAGAGTAGCAAAGATGCTAGAGTGGTTATTATTGAGTATAAAAGGGATAAAATGGAAAGAAAGGATATCACGTTGGGAGCACTGGGTCTTATGGATAAAAGTAAGGACTTTGAGGTTTTTTTACTGTGTGTAGTAAAAGACATGTAGGATTTACCATCTTAATCATTTTGAAATGTAAGTTCAGTGATTTTCAGTATATTTACATTGCTGTGCAACAGATTTCCAGAACTTTTTCATCTTGTAAAACTGAAGCTCTGCTCACTAAAAAACTTCTCTTTTCCCCTTCTTTCCAGGTCCTGATAACCATAATTCTACTTTCTATTTTTATGAACTTGACTACTTCATGTACATAAAAGTAGAATCATATAGCATGTGTCTTTTTATAATTAGCTTAATTCATTTATAATA
>NW_012136414.1:5327450-5334662 GCF_000956105.1 Propithecus coquereli | reverse complement strand
TACAGACCAATAACTGTGAAATAAAAGCAGCAATAAAAAGTCTTCCAACAAAAAAAATCCCTGGACCAAATGGATTCACAGCTGGATTTTACCAGACATACAGAAAGCTGGTGTCCATACTGCAGAAATTATTTCACAATGTCAAGAAGGAGGGAATCTCCCTACTCACATTCTATGAAGCCAGTATCACATTGATACTGAAGCCAGGAAATAATAAACAAAAAAAGAGAACTACAGACTAATATCCCTTATAAATATAAATGTAAAAATGCTCAATAAAATACTAGCAAACCAAATTCAACAGTACATCAAAAAAATAATCCATCATGACCAAGTGGGCTTTGTCTCAGGGAGGCAAGGATGGTTCGACATATGTAAATAAAAAAAAGTGATTCACCACAAAAGCAGAAGCAAAAACAAAGATCATATGATGATCTCAGTACATGCAGAAAAATCATTCAGTAAAATTCAGCACCTTTAATGATAAATACCCTAAAAAAATAGGCATAGAAGGAACATATCTCAAAATTATAAAAGCCATATATGACAAACCCACAGCCAAAAAACATCATACAGTATGGGGAAAAGTCGAAAGCGTTCTCACTAAGAACTGGAATAAGATAAAGGTTCCCATTGTCACTACTTGTATTCAACATCATGCTGGAAGTTCTAGCTAGAGCAATCAGACAAGAGAAAGAAATAAAGTGTGTCCAAATTGGGAAAGAGTAAGTTGAACTATTGTATTTTTCTGACAATATGATCTTATATCTAGAAAACCCCAAAGACTCCATCAAGAGACTCCTGGAATTGATAAATAAATTCAGCAAGGTTTCAGGTTACAAAATCAATGTACACAAATCAGTAACGTTGCTATAGTCCAATAACAGCCAAGCTCAGAGTCAAATCAAAACTCAATAACATTCACAATAGCCACAAAGAAAATAAAATACCTAGGAATATACTTAACCAAGAAAGTGAAAGATTCTACAGAGAGAACAAAACACAGAAGAAAGCAAGCACAGATTACACAAAGGAAAAACATGTCATGCTCATGGATCAGTAGAATCAACATTGTTAAAATGTCCATATTACCCAAGTGATCTACAGAGTCAATGCATTCCCCATAAAATACCAATGTCATATTTCACACATCTAGAAAAAGTAATTCTACAATTCATTTGGAACTAGAAAGAGCTCTAATAGCCAAAGCAATCTTAAGCAAAAAGAACAAATCTGAAGGCATGACATTATCAGACTTTAAACTATACTACAAGGCTATAATAACCAAAACAACATGGCATTGGCATAAACACAGAGACATAAACCAATGGAACAGAACAGAGAACTCAGATATAAAATCATCCAAATACAGCCAACTGATCTTTGACGAAACAGACAATAATCTTCACTGGGGAAAAGAAGCCCTATTCAATAAATGGTGCTGGGAGAATTGGATAGCCACATGCAAAAGAATGAAACGGTATCCATATCTCTCACCACTCACAAAAATTGATTCCAGATGGACAAAAGACTTGAATCTAAGGCATGAAATAATAAGAATACTAGAAGAAAATGTTTGAAAAACTGTTCTAGGTATCAGCCTAGGCAAAGAATTTATGAAGGATACCCAATCACAGCAACAACAAAAATGAATAAATGAGACTTGATCAAATTGAAAACCTTCTGCACAGCAAAGGAAATAATCAACAGAGCAAATAGACAATCTACAAAATGTGAGAAAATACTTGCAAGCTATACATCCACTAATATCCAGAATCTACAAAGAACTCAAATCAGAAAGAAAAAAACAAGCAACCCTATTAAAAAGTGGGCAAAAGACATGAACAGAAGCTTTTCAAAATAAGATAGCCAAATGGGCAATAAACATCAGCATCACTAATCATCACTGCAATGCAAATTAAAACCACAATGAAATATCACCTTAACCCAGTTAGAATGACTTTTATTAAAAAGTCCCAAAACAATAGATGTTGGCATGGATGCAGAAAGGAATGCTTGTACACTGATGGTGCAACTGCTAATTACTACAACCTATATGGAAACAGCATGGAGATTCTTCAAAGAACTAAAAGTAGACCTATCATTTGATCTAGTAATCCTGATAGTAGGTATTTACCCAAAGGAAAGAAGTCATTTTAATAAAAGGACACATGTACTTGAATGTCTTTTGTAGCATTATTCACAATTGCAAAGACGTGGAATCAACCAAGTGACTATCAATTCATGAGTGGATTAATAAAATGTTGTCTATGTGTACTGTGGAATACTACTCTGCCATGAAGAAGGATGAATTAAAGCCTTTTGCAACAATTTGGATAGAACTGGAGACCATTATCCTAAGTGAAGTATCTAAAGAATGGAAAAATAAACACCATGTGTATTCGCTATGAAATTGGAACTAACTGATGGGCACATGTGTACAGAGGGAACTAAAATTCAGTGGAAATCAAGCAGGGGGGAGGGGGGAGGAGGGGATGTGCAAAAACCTACCTAATGGGTACAGTGAACACTATCTGGGTGATGTACACATTTATAACCTTATAACTTTATAACACTTATAACTTTACTCAAACAGAACAAAAGTGATCCATATAACCAAACACATTTCTACCCCCATAATAATTTGAAATAAAAAAAAGCGAATACTTTCATTGGGAGCAACCCGGAAGAAGATCTCTATCTTTTCCTTCAAATCCCAGTTTGTTCAGCCATCTAAGTACACCTATGGAGACATTTCTCATAACAGTTCTGAATATCTCAGTAAAAATTCTCAAGTACCACAAATTTATGTAAATGTTTAATGTATGGGAAGAGCATGAGTTATACCACCGCCTATTCTGACTTAGCAGAATACATTTGGTTTTTCATTCTTCTGAGGAAGAACATCATAATTTGGGGTCACTTCTTGTAAAGAGGATTAAATGACACATGTCATCAGTAAGACTGCACGGGATGTGGTTGTCATATACACACTATTTGCATCTCATGCCTTCATTCCTCTCATCTCCTAAAGTGCATGCTTGCCTGTGAATGGAAAAGAGCTATGGAGAGGGAAAGATGGAGTACTCAGAACCTGACGGGATAATCCCAGCTCAAAGTCCCTGGAGAATGAGGATGGTGCGGCACTTAGAACTGCTTAGAGACACAGGGCTCAGGACAGACTTCAGGACTAGAGCCACAGTCACCTGGATTCCCCTTCCTGCTCTGCCACTTATCAACTATGTGACCTTGGGCAAGTTCCTTTACTTCTTGTGTGTTGATCTTACTATTTGAAAATGGGGTGAATAACAGATCTTTTAAGATAATACTTGTTTATAATGCATTTAGCACATTCTGGAACCTAATGTTCACTTAATCCTTGTTATCCATTATTCTTATTATTGGGATTTTCTTCAATATGAAAGATCTGAAATAGGAAAGGATATTTGTCAGTACAAATAAATGTGTTGATTTCTGATGGCTTTTATTTTATTTTATTTTATTTTTATTTCAGGAAATAATGATATCTACTTTGCTTTGGAAGGGGAGATTAAGCAAAAAGGCAGAAGCATTGACCTTTATCAAGACAGGGAGAATAAAAACCATTCACAGAGACAAAAACAATATGGGTGATCTTTAATTTTGTTTACCAGCCCCTCCCCCTGAATAATGCTGGATAGATGTTCCTTTTAATGTTGAGCTATCTTTTCTTTGTTTACCTATTCAATCAAATCAACTATTCTTTTGCTACTATAGTTTGACTCTTATTTTAAAAAAATAATTTATAGGCTTATATGCTGGGCATGGTGGCTCATACCTGTATTCCCAGCGCTTTGGGAGGCGAAGGCAGGAGGACTACTTGAGGTCAGAAGTTCAAGACCAGCTCAAGAAACAGAGAGAGACTCTGTCTCTACAATAATAATAATAAAAAAAAATTAGCTGGTCCAGGTGAAGCATGCCTATAGTCCTAATTACTTGGGAGGCTGAGGTGGGAGTATCACTTTAGCCCAAGAGTTTCAGACTTCAGTGAGCTTTGATCATGCCACTGCATTCCAATCTGGGTGACAGAGAGAGACCCTGTCTCTAAAGATAACAATAATAATGTATGGATTAGCATTGGCAGCCACCCTCAAATATAGAAAATACCTTGATTGCCATTACTAGAGATCCTTTTTATTCATAGCCAATGTCTAAAATTCTCAAACATACTGTTTTGAATCTCCATATGTGACACACTGCCCACTTTGAGGTTATAATGAGTCTTCATTTTCATGAGGTTTCCACGTAGGATTTGAGGATGAACACTGAACTATATTTTCAGAAAGACAAGTTTTAAGAATCAGGGAAACAAACAAACTTTACTTCATTAAAAAGTAAACACTATTTCAGTTTAATTATACTCCCTCTACATCAGCTTCCCACGCTTCAACAATAGAGTTTCTTCAAGGATTTAGAATCTCTATATATTAACTTACTGTGATCTTTGTCAATGGTCTTGGTATTGGTTAATGTGATGTAATCAGAAAATGACTTAGAATTTATGGCAACTTCATTAAGGTAAATATCAATATTTAGAAAGCCCTGACTAGAGTAGAGTATACATTCTTTGAGGGCCAGAACTGTCTCATCATTGAGTGTCTAGTTTCTAACACACGGCCTGGCACACATAGGCACACGACACATGTCGGTGAAGGAATGAATGATTTTGAGAAAGTTCTTATATCTACCTCTTCCTTACATACATCTTATTAGCAGACCTAATTAAAATTTGAACCATTCTGGGCTTCTGTCTTCATTGAAAGGGTCCATCTGGGCTCATCAATCTCATCCTCTTCACCAAACAACTTCGAGTCACACAGCATATGTTTAGTAATTTATCACCTTTACAGAAAAATAAAACTGTGCAAGGGAGTAATTGCGGTTTAGAAAAATCTCATTAATATACTACATCAAATCCAATCCTCCCACCCATCTTTTCAGCACTGTAAAAGAACAAACGAGTGCCCAAATTCAAGAAATGATAGTATTTATAGTATCTGACTGTAATGAGGCACTATTTATTATGGTATGGCTTTGGAATAGTTCAGTTCATAGATCCATGAGAACTGTTCAATATATTAAGAAATCATTCAGAATAAGACTAAATTGCTTAGTAACTGGTTTCCAAATGTAAAAAAAAAGAGAGAAATAGTGAGTGCCAAAGGTAAGAGGTTTTAAAAATGTATTCACAGCAACAGCAATTCTCCCACATGAAATGTATGAATATATGATGGTTTCACAGAGTCTTGAGTGCTATACACAGTTGAAAAATCTATTTATGAGCAATAACCTGAAATGTCGAATGGCAGTATTTTTAATATTTTACTTAAGAACTTCTGGCAATGCAGGGGTTTTTTTTTTCTACCTAATGTGTTGAGTATGATATCTCTGTATACCACTCAAGTGTGCATTCTGAACACTCCGACAGAATGCAGTTTGTCTACCAAGAGGCATCTGTACTGGTGACAGCACAGATGCAAGAGCAAAGTAGAGGGTGGCTGAAGCCCAAGGGAGGCAGTAGAGTCATATTTGAAGGTCAGACTGCCTACTTCTGAATCCTAATTTAGCTAGCTCTATAACTTAGCCAGCTCTGTAACTCAGCCTGAATCTCAACTTCCATCCACAACATGGGGATAGTAGGTTTCTCAGAGTGTTCTTGTGAGGTTCATTGACATGATTCCTGAAAAGCACTTATACACAGCTGGGCACATCTTGAAAGCACAATAAATCTCACCTGCCATCATTCTGCAACATAAGTTCTGTTTGAGCAAGGGCAAGTAACATTAACCCTCTGGCAACATTTCCTCTTCTATAAAAAGGAGCATTAATCATACCTGTCTGGATAGTTGTGAGGATCAGCTGCTACAGTAGAAATCTCTTTGTAAACCATAGCTAACATTTAGTAGTTACACTTATAATTATTTATTGAATGCCCGTCAATCAAATGTTGTTCATTTACCTTAATATTCATATGTTCAATTCACAGATGTTACCCTTGATGTCTGCCTGAGAGAGGTTATTTCTAATAGTACATTTCAATAACTGAATGGATGATACTACTATATTCACTGAACATATATTTTATATTATCATATATGCACTTATTAATTGAAACACTGAGTTTCCACTCTAAGCCAAGCACCATTCTAGATGCTGGGGATATGGCAATGAATAATACAGATGAATTTCCTACTCTTAATGCAGATTACTTTGAAGAGAGAAAGATAAGGAAAAAAATATGTTAAGTGATAAAAAGCTGTGACCAAAATTATGATGAGAAGCCTAGAGAGTGATAGGGGCGTGCTTCAGAAAGGCCCCCCTGAGAAGGTAGTCTTTGCCCAGAGACCTGAGGGAAATGAGTCAGTCACGCAGAGAAGCCAGCACGTGCAAAGGTCCTCAACGGGAGCCTGCTTGGTGTGTGAAATCGACGGAAAGGAGCCAGTGCGGCTGCAGAGGTGAGAGTGGGGGGAGAACAGTGGAGATAACAAGTAACACATGTACATCATACAGAACTGAAAGTTCCAAAAATTACTTAATGAAAAATATCACTCTCATTCGTTTCTTGGTTTGCTGTCCTCTCACTAGGTGAACCACAGTCACTGATTTCTTGAGTATTCATACAGAGACACAAGATGTGTGTGTGTGCGTATATATGTGTATGTTTATAGTGTGTGTGTATATATATATATATATCTTTGTTTCCATCTTCATCTTTCTTTTTTACGTAAGAAGTAAACTACTGCACCTACTGTTCTCATCTGACTTTTCTCTAATTCACAAGTTATCTTGTGAATCAGCCTATGTAAATCAATCGTTAATAAACACCAAGCTGCTTTATTTTAAACTGCTATATTAATCTCCAATTACATACCAAAAATTAATCAGTCCTTTTTTGAAGGACAGTTATACTCTCTAATATTTCATATTAATAAACCATGCTAAAATGAATGTTCTTCTAAATGTATTGTTTTTTACACCTGCCAGTATATTTCTGGAAAGAATACTAGGAAAAGAATTGCTGGTGTAAAAGAAAATGTATGCATTTGTCATTTTGACAAATATTACCCAATTACTATCAATCAAGTGGTGCACAAGTTATAATTAAATTTACAAACTCTTTTCCTTTATGGCTTTTGAGCTTTGTGTCATACTTAGGATTTTTTCCCAATTCAA
>NW_012136414.1:5322752-5324354 GCF_000956105.1 Propithecus coquereli | reverse complement strand
CTAAAGGAAAAGAAATCATTATATCAAAAAGATATCTTCACCCATATGTTTATCACAGCACTTTTCATAATAGCGAAGTCATGCAATTAACCTGAATGGTGTCCATCAATAGACGATTGTATAAAGAAAATGAGGTATGTATGTATTAATACACACACACACACACACACACACACACACCCGTGGAACTCTACTCAGCTATACAAAAGAATGAAATCAAATGAAGTATCCCAAGAATGGAAAAACAAGCACCACATGTATTCACCATCAAATTGGTATTAACTGATCAACACATAAGTGCACATATAAGAATAACATCTATTGGATGTCGGGCAGGGGAGAGGGGGGAGGAAGGAGGAGGGGACGGGTATATGCATATACAAAGAATGTGATGCACACCATCTGAGGGATGGACACATTTGAAACTCGGACCTGGGGTGGGGAGGGGGCAAGGGCAACATATGTAGCCTAAACATCTGTACCCCCATAATATGCTGAAATAAAAAAAAAAAGAATGAAATCATGTCTTTTGCAACAACATAGGTGGAACTAGAGGCCATCATCTTAAGTGAAAGAACTCAGAAAGAAAAATTCTGCATGTTCTCACTTATAAAGTGGGAGCTAAATAATGTGTACATATGGTCGTGGAGAGTGGAATAATAGACATTGAAGACTCGGAAGGGTGGGAGGGTGGAAGGGGGGTCGATGATGAGAAATTACTTAATGGGTACAATGTTATATTATTCTGGGTATGGACACACTAAAAGCCCTGACTTCACCACTATGCAGTCTGTCCATGCAACACAACCACAATTGTACCCCATAAATTTATACAGATAAAATAAAAAATTTTAAAAACTCGGATTATGCATCCCAGAGATTCATAAAATGCAGCAGTGGAAAATTATACTATCATATTGAATGTCACTTTTAGGTAAATAAATGTTTTGGTGGAAATTTTGCCTTTTTTGTGGTCTAAAGAAGATAGGTTTAGGATTGAAGTGTATATATAATACGAAATGAAAGGATGCCTACACAATTTGCTACTTTAGAGCAAGACTCTTAATTTCCACTATATAAAAGCACAACTATATCTGCTGTCCCCTACTGAATAAAAGTTTTACATGCTGTTCCTTCAATAGAGATGATTCTCATTCCCCAAAGATAAATGGGTTCACCAGTACTTCTTAGATGAATATTTGCAGGATTATCTTGTCTTGGACCCTTGAGGAAGTCAAAGCAGTAAGGATGGGATATCACAAAAAAGCAGCTTTAAGCTCTTCCCGGAGCATCTTGTCTTGAAATAACCACCAATTATTTCTCTTGGTGTGGAAGGACAAAAGAACATGAAGGTTGTCATATCCCCAAAGATTCTGCCAATTTATAGGGCTTTTTGGAAATTGGCTCAGCCCACTTTATAGAAATATTAATAATATAATCCTGCTCATAGGATTGTATCCTGTTGCTCTTTTTTGTTCTACTTAATAGCTATATATTAATAGCATTTCCTTATGCAATATATAATGATTTACTCAATAAATGTCCTACTGTTCTCATTTTCTGTGATATTGTAAACATTGCTTTGTTAAACATCTTTGTACT
>NW_012136414.1:5318701-5321312 GCF_000956105.1 Propithecus coquereli | reverse complement strand
CATGGAGGTTCGATTTATTATTTCAGATGTCTACTCAGGTGTCCCAATCCATTTATTGACTAATTGACACATTTTTATTAGTAATTTGAAATGGCATCTTTATCATCCTGATTAATTTTTGATCTTTTTATTTTGGTCTTGTTTTTACTGATGTCTCTTCCATTTGTATTAGATATCAAACACTAGTTTTTCACAGGAGTCAGTAACTAAGTCAAGGAAACCGGGGTAATAGTTTGGTAAAGTTGATGAGGAATGATCTAGGTACGGAGTTGCCACTGAAGGGAAAAGGCAGCATGAAGGCAGGCAGTATCCAACGGGAGCTGGACAAAGAAGGGTGTATGTATACATCTACATGATATCATATTATATCATAGATATCTACATGTGCATACATTTGTAGTGGAGAGGGAAAATGAGAGAAATCACGAAACCATAACCATTGTGGGAAGGGAAAGATAGAGAGGGATTTAGGAATAATATAAAATCCACACAAGCCGATAGGGATGGAAGATTAGAATGCAATTTATACTTGGTATTGTGATCTGCGGTGGATACAACTAATAGCATCTCTCTTCCCTATTCAGGTTCAAAGACTTCACTTTAGGACTGTAAACAAAGAGAGCTTGCTAATGTTGAGCTCCAAAATTCTTTAGATTTAACCACCTAGTCAAGGCGGTATAAGACTGGGGAAGCTTGCATTGAAAAGAGCCGCTTATCCCTAGAGAAGCAGCAAAACTGCCACTCACTGCAGGCAACTTGCTACCTAGAGGAACACAAAATAGAACACAACTGAGCTGGTCCAGATGTTTCCACACAGAAACATGGCTCCGGATAACTCAAGCAGAAGCAGAGTGAATAAAGAGGCAGAGAAAGGCGAGAAGAGTGTCAAAATTCCTCCTCTAGGAAATCAGTAGGAGAAAAAAGGGTTTCCTCCCACATTAGGCTTCTAGACTCAATGAATGATGATAGAAATGATCCCTGAAATAAAACAAGGAGGGATCAGTTCCAGGCATGCGAAACAGTTAAGTGTCTGATCCTATGGGTAAAGGAGTGGAGGATAATCAAGTAGAAGCAGTTAGGAATTGTATAATGAGCCAGGTTTTTGTTGTCATGAAAATGGGAAAGTATTTACTGGGAATTTTTAGGAATAAATAGATAAAAGTTCAAAGTCACTGGTTTGATGTCACTGGTCATGAAGAAGAAAAGTGGTAATAGTCATTACTATTGTACAGTTATATCCACAAAGAAATCTATAATGATTAGGTTCATGACAGTTTGGAGATTCAAATTGTGCCGTGGTTGTTTGTGGCCAACTGCCTCACCACCTCACACACATGTGCTCATATGCACACATATGCCCACATGTATGGGTACATACACACGCAACCGACTTAACTGAGGAAGAACGAGAACCCACTGCACTCTCGTCCATCACTGAATAACATGGGCCCCTTGCTCACTCCCATAGTAACACAGGAGCCTTAACTGGACTTCTCCTTTCCTTGAGCATTCTCATTGTTTTCCCTTAGTGTTTGAGCTCTGCTTTTCCACTTCAAAGCATTTTCTTGTTCCTGTAGGGAAAGGCATTACAGAAATCTGACCTTTGGAAATGTTGAGACTTTACTAGCCTAACCTGGTATCCTACAAGGTAGTCACTAACTGTTACCCATAATACTGAAAAAGATGTGGAAATCTAGAAGTCTATGAAGCTTTGAATATGAAATTGCTTGCAATATTATCTGAATGGTAAATTCTAGAAGTTAAAAGCAAATAATGGCAACCACTTGGTGGTAGAATTCTGGTGCTGAAAGTACATCCAGTGGTCTCTGGGAGCAACATTTTCCACCTTTCTGGCTGTGCCATCTATGCAAATTCTGTGAATTCCCTGAGCCTCCATTTACACAATCATGAAATATATTTATACAAAACACACTGCCCATCACTCGCTGGATCCACCATATGCCCCACTGCTTCATCAGAACTTCCTGTTTAGTGTACAGTTTAATAATATAAGCATTTTTAATCTTAAGAATTTTCAAATAATGGCATAAGAAGTAACAAAAGATATTTCATTACTCTCGTTTGTACCATCCACCAGTTAATTTCATAAAAATATTTAATAATGCTGAATTGAAAGATCAGTTGACTTCACTACCATCGTCAGTTAAATAAATTACTTCATTCTATTCTAAACTTTGCAATTCATGTCTTCATCAATTTAAATCATAAAATTTGCAAAAACTATATAAGGAAGTTAATTCATACCTGTATTACTACATTACGTGTCTATTGCCATATCATAAATCAATAGATTTGTATTTGTGTAAATTGTAAGGAAAATTTATTTTCAAAACGTCTGCCTTAAAAATATTGTGTACATGGTGGTAGAAATATTCGGCAGAATATATGAGTTCTTACTCTGTTGTTCATTTCTCTAAGTCAATAGTTCTCAAAGTGTGGTCCCCAGATCAGCAGTATCAGCATCACTTGAAAATTGGTTAAAAGTGCAAATTCAAGCCATACCCCAGGCCTGAATCAGAAACTCTGGGGGCTAACCCCCAGAAATATGTGTTATAACAAGTCCTCCAAGTGATTCTCATGCATGTTAAAG
>NW_012136414.1:5306261-5307571 GCF_000956105.1 Propithecus coquereli | reverse complement strand
ACCCCACCTGTCTTATCCTGTATTTTTTTCATTTATTGCCTTGCTATTATTACATATTATAACACGTTTCAAAACTTTTTTGGAGAACTCAAGAAAAATGTTAATCTTTATGGTAGATTAGATCAGGCTTTTCAAAGGTAAAAATCTGAGTGAGTGGGAAGTTTAGATTGTAGGACAAATGTTAGAGTTATGTCTATCCCTTGAGGTTACTCCCAAATGACATTTGCCTTACCTGAGCTCACTAAAGCTGCCCCTCCCATCTGCTGTATGGCTCCTGAGGGCCACCTTGGCCAGCGGGGAGCAAGCTGATCAACCCCAGTGCAGCCCGTGGGAACCACAGTCCAGGGCTACACAGACTCCTAAGCCTTGGTGTTTTCATCTTGAAATGCTCGATCTTATTATTTGGGGCCACATGTGTCTTGAAACAACAGTATTTTTATATTTCCTACCAAAATCTCTAAAGGAAGGACTTATATTTAGTCACCTTCTATTTAGGTAAAAATATTTGCTAATGTAATGCTTTACTTGCAATCATTAGAATAACCAGAATATAGATTATGATGCTTTCAATTTTATTCTCAATAATTGATATGGAGAGGAAAAGGCTTGATGCTGTTATCAAACAGGAAGATGAGTAAATGGAGTGGTTCATGAATGCCTTTACTTGTCTTTCCTCTTTGTGAACACATACAAACTCAAATTTCCATGTTTTCTGCTTTACTCCAAAGACAAGACAGTCATACTCAAATAAATAATAACCAGCACTTAGAATGGGAACATTAGAGTGCAACAAGATTATTATGATTGTTTTTCGTAACTGATGTTCTCAATATATTTGAATTCACACAACTGCACCAGAAATAGAATGCATGCATTCACGGGTATATGCATATGTATATATGCGTATAGGCATGTGAGTGTGTTAATGACTATATACAGTATCTGTAAGCAGGGGCAGGTCTTCTTTGGTTCAGCACCAAGTCATTTTCCTAGAAGAGATTTTTAAAAGAAAATTTCATATGTGAAGAAACACCGTAGTCATTATCCTCAGTTAACCTTTTCAAATATGTATGAACGGTATACATTCCCTTGCTTCATTGTTTTATTGTAAATCCGAGATTTACCTTTTCAAACTATGAAGTTAGCATGATGTTTTGAAATGGTATCTAGTATTGGTAAGCGTAAGTTGAAAAATGTCATTCTCTTGGCCGGGCGTGGTGGCTCATGCCTGTAATCCTAGCTCTCTGGGAGGCTGAGGCGGGCGGATTGTTTGAGCTCAGGAGTTCAAAACCAGCCTGAGCAAGAGCGAG
>NW_012136414.1:5304767-5306211 GCF_000956105.1 Propithecus coquereli | reverse complement strand
GCTGCAGCAAGTGATAATAATGCTGATGTAGTCTACCAGGAGGTTGTTAGGATTAACTAATTAATGGTCACAAAGAGCCTTTTAAATAGAGAGTGCCAAATGTCTTTCCTGATATAAAGTAAAATCATTTTGCTTGTCTTTTTATCTGTCTTTTGTTGGCAGACTGTCTTCTAACATCTGCTTTCAGAGTGCTTAAGCCATCTACTTTTCAACTCAATTTCTTCCAAAAGATTTTTAACTATAATCAAAATTACTTTAGTCCCAAAAATGATAGGACCCTCACTTTTATAACTCAGTTCCTGGAGGACCTCAGTCCTATAGTGCTTCTGGTTCACTTTCACTAATGTTTAAAATGTCTAAAATTAAAGGCTGTATATACATTTAACATGTGACATAAGGAGATTTTAAAGGGTTGGATTCAAATTACCAGAAATCTCAGTTAACTAAAAAATATTTTCCTGAAAATTTAGCTATCATGAAACAAACAGATCAGACATTTGACTTTAAGAACATGCACACAAATTCAAGGATGTGTCACATGTCACACTCTGCTCAATCTCCTGTAGAGATATATCTATAGACCAGATAACTGCATGAGACCAGGGCACTATTGAAAGTGAAAGAAAGTGCTGTTAGTGATACAGTTTATAACTGTTCACTAATCATTAAGCCATAAAGATCAGGCTTGTGTCAGAACCAGGCTAACTGGAATATATGGTCATCGTGTCCATATATCTACCGAATGATTATCATTGGCATTCAGTTTGATGATACTGATTGATTCAGGCAAGATTTTCAGTTTCTCTGCTATTGACAAAAATGAAACGTAAAAATTTTTCTGTTTAATCCAGAGTTAATTAGTTAATTTAGATGAAAGTTTTCAATCATGCGGTTTCAGGACATCAATTTCATGCCTACTGCTATGTAGTGATCTCTTCTAATGCATGCCCATTCCTAAATTCTGTCCTGCAGAGAATGTGGTAGAAGGGAGCTCGGGCTGGTGGGACATTCCACAGAGCCTCAGAACTTTTTGACCTTGACAGGGACTGAATCATCTCAGCAAAGAACCACCCAGTGTAGAAGGAATTGTGCTAGCTAGTACTGCCTCCTCACTGGGACGTCAGGACTCTAACCAATCGCAGTCCTGTACTCAAGAGCAAAGAAATTAGACTTTTTATCTGATTTTAGTATGAGTAAAAATCACTAGTTTGTCTAAAATAGATATTCCTGGGCCCCACCCTTAGAGACGTTAATGTAGTTGGCTTGACAAAGGGCTCAGGATCCTACATTGCTGAAAACATCCCAGGTTATTCTGAAGCAAGTAGCTGTGAACCTCTTTTCTAAAAAAAATATTTTCCAGATTTTAAATACAAAAGTTTGGACCATAACCTATCGATTGTTCATAAATGTGGCTATACCTGTATTCACATTAAAACAGTTTGGA
>NW_012136414.1:5301724-5303287 GCF_000956105.1 Propithecus coquereli | reverse complement strand
TGGGCAAAGGAAATGAACAGAAACTTTTCGAAAGAAGACAGAATAATAGGCTCCACTTCTAATTCGAGTTCTCTTACTGCTTCCACCACATTTGCAGTTAGTTTTGAACCTCTCAAAGTCATCATGAAGGCTGGAATCAACTTCTACTGAACTCCTATTAATATTGATATTTTGACCTCCTCCCATGAATCACAAATGTTCTTAATGGCATCTAGAATGGTGAATCCTTTCCAGAAAGTTTTCAATTTACTTTGCCCAGATCCATCAGAGGAATCACTATCCATGGCAGTAACATCCATAAAAAAATGTATTTCTTAAGTAATAAGACTTGAAAGTTGAAACTACTCCTTGACCCATGGGCTGCAGGAGGATGTTGTGTGAGCAGGCATGAAAATAGCATTAATCTCCTTGTACATTTCCATCAGAGAAGAGATTAGATCTCAAATGTTCTCACCACACATGCACACAAGTGGTAACTATGTGGGGTGATGGATGTGTTAATTATCTTGATTGTGATAATCATTTCATAATATATATGTATATCAAAACATGTTGTATACCTTAAGTATACAGAATTTTTCTTTGTCAATTATACTTCAGAAAAACTAGGGGAAAAAAGAGAAAGTGTTTGAGCAACTATATGTGTTTCTGGACATATTCCATCTTCCCCATTAGATCATAAAACATTCCAAGATATGTTGTTATTATATTGGCTAATAATAACAGCCAACAGTTACATACTAGTCATATGCTAAGTGGTATGCATATAAAGTCATTTAGTAAAAATTTATTTATTCTTCTTAATGAGTCCTAAAACTATTAACATTTATTTGACCTCTATGAAATTGAGACATATTATGCAAGATGCTGATAGTAGTCAACAGAGTAGACTGCTGCAAATATAGCTATAACTTGAAACCTCAATATTAGCTTTTAAAAGACAATTTACAAAGAATTGTAAATTGATCAGATTAGATATGCTGATATTGATTGGAAACATGCCATAACTCATGACATTTTTTATAGGTTCATTTTTCTAGCTTAATCCTCATAAAATTCATTTAAAACAAGAGGAGAGATATGTGATAGATGTTTTGACAATGGAAGAGAACTAAATATTTCAAGAAAAACTTTTCTTAAAAAGGGGAGGGGGAACAAAAGACTCCGTCTGTGTTCAATTAGCAGAGTTCTCCAAAGGCCTAGTATGAAAGCCCTTAGAAATTCTTGCAATAAGCCAACAATAAAAGCATATTTTAGAACACTAAAACAAAAATATAAAAAAATAGTTGCAAAGAAGTGTAGGTATTACCTATAACATTCACAATCCCAGAGCTAAATTTTGTTTAATGAAAATTAAACAACCATCATTAAAGTTTCATGATCAAGTCTTAATTCAAATCAAGAGAGTTGACTTATTACTTGTTGTAAGCTATCATAACTTAGTTACTGAACTAAGCTCTACTTTTGTTTATAATATAAAGATAAAAATAATACTGATTTCACATGGTTGTTTTGACTATTAAATGGGGTAGTGTATTTAAAGTATTTTTAGGACTGCATGTG
>NW_012136414.1:5293955-5297124 GCF_000956105.1 Propithecus coquereli | reverse complement strand
TACTACTTTCCATAGAGGTTGTACTAATTTGCAGTCCCACCAGCAGTCGGACTCTCCTGTCTCTCCAAATCCATGTAAACATTTGTTGTTTTGGGAGGACAAAGACGAAAGACATTAAACAAACAAATGTGGATGTGCTGAGTACCACTAGAGAGGGCACTTCAAGCTACTCTGGAAGACCTAACCCAGACTGGGAGGAGAGATAAGACTCCGGAGGAAGGGACTTTGAGCTGAGATCTTGTCCAGCTTGGCAGGATCAGAGCAGAGGGCAGGAAGACACATCAGCAAGTGGAAGAGATTAGAAGGGTGAGGAAATTTAACAAAGTCCACTGTGGCCGAGTGTAGAGAGCTTGGAGGAGACCGGGTGTGGCGACAAATAGGTGTTGGGAGGTGGAGCTTAAACGTGTAGAGCATTGCAAGTCAAGGATTGTGATCTTTAGTCTAAGAGCAATGAAAAGTCTTTAACTGCAAAAACAAAGGAGTGACAAAATCAGATTTGTGGTTTTGAAAGGTCACTCTCAGAAGCACTGTATAAAACCCATTGGTGAGTGACAAAAGACAAGTTAGGCGGCTAATACATCACTTAAAAAAACAGATTAGGGTGTTTTGAGTGGCAGTCATTGTAACAGGCATAGAAAGATGTGAACTGAGGCATTTTTCTTCAGTACCTCCTCACCTGATGACTGACACTCCAGATGGGCAGCCAGCCCTGCTCTCGGTTAAATATAAACCTCATGGTCCCTTCTGGTCACACTGAGGGGCAGAGCCTTTCTCCCTCAGTGATGGGGACTACTATTTGTTTTCAAGATGGCCACTGAGCCAGACAGCATTATGCCTTTTTAAAAGATTCATTTAATATTATCTACTTCACCCCTTTGTTACAAGGTTTAAATGTGATAAATTATTAGAAAGTGCTTTAGAATCTATGATCATTTTATTATGCCCATGGAATGGTGAAATACAAAATACTAAGCAGGTATCCATCTATCAATATTTATTCATCAAGCATTGCCTGTGTGCTTGACACTGCGCTAGGCACCATGGAAAACACAGAAGTTTATGGACCTATTGGCCTGTGATTTAAAGAGGTACTTAAATGCAAATAAAATTAAGGGAACACTGAATAAGGTAGACCCAGACCTTAGGCTCTCAATGTAGATCATGTTTGTCTGTTTTAAACCTGTCAGAGCTGTGCTGAGTTAACCTCGAAAAACAATTCATCTTCCCTTGATTTGTTGTTTAGAAGTGTTGATTGCCCTAGGGAGAGAATTATCATCTTATGAGTGAACTTGGGAAGTTCCTGGTGATTTTCCCAGCGGTTAGAACCCTGTTGATTACTGTATCTGCCCAATGTCATGTCCAGACTCTCATTGCTTATGTTTCATTTTAATCCAATTAGGTAAACAGGACCTTAAAGGTTTACAGATAACAGAGACTCCAAAAGTTTTAATTTCTCTTTTATATTTCTTCCTGCAATGGAAGATTCTGGTCATAGGAGAAAATGAACAAATAGATTATATTCTTGGTCAAATCATTTTAATCTCATCAAAACTGTCTGCTTCGTTTCTTATTTCTGCCACGGTCTTCCCGATCCAGACCTGGTTATTACCGAGATCTCTCTCATTCACCCTTTATGAAAACACCATTTGTATTATCATTTGGACTATTACTCTACTCTTAGATATACATTCTAAAGAATATAAAGGTCAAAGTTCCATGAAGCAAATAGATAACAAGGAAAAAACTGAAGTAAATTTTTAGTTTCTCAGCATGTGAAATGTTACATAATTTGTGAATATAGTTGATTATACACACTCACTTTTACTTCAATTTTATTTTAAAAGTTATGAAAATATATGGTTCATTATTGGTAGAAAAAGGTATTATGGGTATATGTTTTTGCAATTATGATTTTTATATTAAGAGTAGATATCAGAAGATATATCTTATACTTGGAAAACTCCAGAACATCTCAACATATCAATTTCCTTGTTTTTACAATTGGAGTAAGAATGTCAATAGGATACATTCTGAGGATCAAACAGAGTAGCACCCAGGAGAATAAAGCACCATGTAAATTTGTCATTGACAGGCAGCTCTTACATAGTTGTCCAAGTTTAATTAAACATTTCAAAACATATCAACTGAAAAATCTTAAATAAAATTCATGATTTATTCAGTCATAAGTTTCACATCTGAAATTAAAAAAAACATATCCATTAATTTCATGAAAGAATGAATTTTAATAATTTATTTGCTTTTGAAGGCTATTTTGTTTTAAACAAGTCATTTTAAAACATTTTTCTTTTTAGAAATTAAAATTTTTCTCTGTAACTTGAGTAGATTACAATATGCAATTTACTTATTCATTTATTCATCCAATAAACATTTATTGGGTAACTAATATATACCTAGACACTATGATAAATGCTGGGGATAAAAACAAAAAAGGAAGATGTCTTTTCTTACTTTTTTATTGTATATGTTCATGTTTTGAAATACGTATATGTAAAGTGAAATGATCTCTAAAGTTACGTAAATTAACATATTCATCGTCTCATGCAGTTACTTTTTTTGTAGTGGTAAAGGTACCTAAAATCTATGCTCTTAGCAAATTGCCAGTATACAATGCAATATTATTAACTGGAATCCCTATGCTGTGCATTAGATATCTAGACTTATTCATCCTGTAGAACCATAATTTTTTACCCTTTTCCTCACTATCTCCCTCCCCTGGTAAGTAACCACCATTCTGGTCTTTGTTTCTATGTATTCCAGGTTTGGTTTGTTTTGTTTAGTTTTTTTAGATTCCACATATAAGTGAGATCATGCAATATTTTTCTTTCTGTGCCTTGCTTATTTCATTTAGCATAATGTCCTCTAGGTTTCTCGATGTTTTAATAGCTGGGCCTCCTTCTTGTTTAAGGCTGTATATTCATTGTGTGTGTGTGTGTGTGTGTGTGTGTGCATACACACATCCTACAATTTTTTTTTTTATTCATCTGTGGATGGACACTTAGGTGGTTTATATATCTTGGCTATTGTGAAGGTTGCAATGAGCATGGGGGCACACATATTTCTACGAACTGCTGATTCATTTCTTTTGGGCATATATGCCCAGAACAGGGGTTGCTGAGTGATATGGTAGTTCTATTTTTAATTTCTTTAG
>NW_012136414.1:5293250-5293905 GCF_000956105.1 Propithecus coquereli | reverse complement strand
ACCTCACTAACCAAGATATTATCAATATTATTCAAGGAGTGACTAAAAATTAGTGATATATTCATATTGATCTGTCAACTCTCAACTGAAAAGATTCAAGAAATGTCTTGTTCTATACATTGTATCTTATCAAGAGAAATTTTTTAATAATTTGGGATTTGAGCAAGATTTTATAAATTATGCATACTTTTTTCTAAATGTGTGGAAATGTATCATATCAATCTAATTTCTTTTTTTGTGTGTAAGATATCAAATTTACTTTTTTGGTTATTTCAGAATATTACAGGGTACAAATGTTTTGGTTAAATAAATTGCTTTTGTACCTTCTGAGTCGTCAAAGTTATAATTGTGTCCATCCCCCAGGTAGTGTGCATTATACCCGATAGGTGTGAATTTACCCATCCCCTTCTCCCTACTCCCACCTGCTTGATTTCCAATGAAGGTTATTTCCGTATGTGCATATAAGTGTTGTTTGATTAGTTCTAATTTAATGGCGAGTACATGTGATGTTTGTTTTCCCATTGCTACGGTACTTCACTTAGAAGATGGTGTCCAGCTCCATCCAGGTTAATACAAGAGGTATTAGTTCACCGTTTTTTATGGCTGAGTAGTACTCCACAGTATACATGTACCACATTTTTTTAATCCACTCATG
>NW_012136414.1:5277264-5282397 GCF_000956105.1 Propithecus coquereli | reverse complement strand
GAAATTAAAAAAAAAACTTAAAAAATAAAAAAAAAATCAATCAGCTCCTATAGTTTGCATTCCCACTAAGTGGTTTGGCTGGACTATGGTTGTTTCACAGAAGGTCTACGATGAAATTCTTCCTTTATGTCTTTCTAGTGTAAAAATTCCTTCTCCAAAGCCCTCCACAATGCTTCCCTAAGGACCCCCACACAGCTTAGCCTGTATTCTGTCCTTGCCTGGCTTTCACCAAGCCTTTGTTCTCTTTACCTGTTCTAGGTTATTTCTCCCTCCCCACTTTGCAACTCTCTCCCTTCTTAAGCTTCTCTCTGTGGTTGCATCTGGTTTTAAGTGGAAACCATCTCCTCCATACACCAATGCCTATGCCTAATGCCACCCACTTTTTGAGACCCATACAATCCTGTGAATGGCTCTGTCCTTTCACTTCACTTTATTTTACTGAAATTGTCTAAATAGAGCCTCCACTCATCGGATATGAAATTTCTGAGGGCGGGTTGCTGTGTAGAATCTGATACCAACTGTATTTTGTTTAACAGCACAGGACGCTTTAGCCAGTCTTTAGGACAAGTCTGCTAGTGGCAAATCCTTTTAGTTTTTCTTTGCCTGAGAGTATCTTTATGAACCCTTCACTCCTGAAAGATAGTTTTTCTGAATATTGAATTTGCAATTGAATTTCTTTCAGTGCTTAAAAGTATTATGTTATTTCCTTATGGCTGTCGTGGGTTCAGGTGATGTGTCATTTCTCTCTAGATTCTTTCAAGCTCTTTGTCCTTAGTTTCAGAAGTTTAATTGTAATATGTCTTGGTGTGGATTTACTCAACTTTGTCAGTCCATGGGTTTGTATCTTTTGCCAAATTTGAGGAATTTCAGCCTTTGATTTTTTCAAATACTCTTTCATACCTCTATTTTTCTCTTCTCTCTGGAATTGCAAGGATGAGAATATTCTACGTTTTGTTATTGTCACACAGGTCCCTGAGGATCTGCTCATTTTCTTTTGTGTTGCTTAGATTGGAGGAATTCTATTTTTCTGTCCTAAAATTCAGTCTATCTTCTCTCATCTCCACTCTATTATTGAGCACATCCATCCATTGAATTTTTAAAATTTTAATTATTGCATCTGTTGTTCTACAATTTCCATTTGTTTCTTTATTCTAACTTCTGTTTCTTTCTCGAGGTTCTCTAGATTTCTCTCTTATTTCAAGAGAATTCATATATATTTGTTGAAGCATTTTTATGATAGCTGTTCTAAAATCCTTGTGAGCTAATTCCAAACATCTTATTCATCTCAGTGGTAGCATCAGTTAATTGTTTTTTCTCATTCCAGTTGTGATTTCCCTGGTGCTTGGTATGATGATGAGTTTTGGTTGTATACTGAGCATTTTGGCTGTTGTATTAGGAAATTATGGGTCACATTTAAATTGTTTTGTTTTAGCAGGAAGTTTCCCTGTTTAGGTTTATCATGCAGGTCCTGGTCTACGTTTGTGATTCCAATTACAGACTAATTTCCAGAGACTAGGTGATGCTACGTTGGTCTACCTGGTATATCTCATGATACTGGGGGCCCTTACTGGTCCAGCAGATGCTACCTGAGGGTCTGAAGGAGCTTACCAAAGCCAGGCTGCCTCATCCCTCTAGAGGGGTAAAGGGTTACTTAGGACCATGGGATGGAGAGTACTTTCTGAACTGGAAGCTTGTGATGAGTTTCCCCCTGCCCATGAGAGACAGGAGTATTTCCCAGGCGGGGTGCTTATTAAGGCATGACTACCTATGCTTATTCCCCATGGCTGCCTGGTGTCTTCAGGTGGAGAAGAACAATCCCAAGCCTGGCGAGAGAGATGAGTACTTCTTGGGCTACAAACTTGTGATAGGATCCACCTTGCCAGTGTCCTTGGATGCGTGGTGTTTCTGGGTGGGAGAAAGGAACCACAGGACTAGTTGGAAAGGAGAGTTTTTCACTTAGCTCTTTATTGTTAGTAGGATTTCTGATTGCTTCGCCTTGCTGGTTCTGCAGGGTTCACCTGGTATTGTCAGAGATACTCCAGTTTGATCTTCAGGAGGAATGAGCTTATCTGGGCTGCATTTTGTTGCTGTGTTTGAAATTATTTTAAGCCATTCTATTTTGGGGGTGATAGGTTATACAACAAAAGCTAACTGACACAATCTACTAGGGAAATAACAATAATTGTAGATAACAAATGAAGAGCTCATTTTGTTTTAGTACAGTTTACACAGATAAACTAAACTACATATGTAAAACTTTTACATAAGTGAAATTTTAAGCATGTTAACATATAAAGAAGAACAGTTAAGTCGTTTGACTTAGAAAGTTTAAAGACATTCATAATCAAAGAAGAGATAAGGTATTTCCTCAAGGCTACTCAGCTATTACTTGGCAAAACTGGAAGAAGCCTGAGAATATCTAGGGCTATTATCATAGCTAGGGCTATGATAATAAAATACCACAGATTGTGTGGCTTAAACAACAGGAATTTATTTTCTTAGACAATTCCGGATGCTGGAAAGTTCAAAATCAATGTTCTGGCCAATTCCATTTCAGTGAAGTCTCTCTTCCTGGCTTGCAGGTGGCCATCTTCTCATTGTGTCCTCGCATAGTAGTGTGGTAGTAGGTAGGGAGAGAAAGAGAGAGAAAGAGAGCTCCAGTAGCTCTTTCTCCTTTTATAAGGGTACTGACTCTATTAAATTAGGGCCCCATAATTATGACCTCATTTAACCTTTATCACCTCACAGGATATGTCTCCAAATACAGTCACATTAAGGGTTACAGCATATGAATTTTGGAGGGACACAAACATTCCGTCCATAACACTAGGCTAAAATCAAAGTGTCATCAGTGCTGCATTTCTTTCTGCAGATTATAGGGGAGAAACCATTTTCTTCTCTTTTCCAGGTTCTTGAGGCTGCTCATATTCGTTTATTCATAGCTTCCTTCCATCTTGAAAGCCAGTGCATTAGTGTCCTCAGGCTGCCATAACAAGGTACCAGAAAATGAGTGGCTTAAAGTAACAGAGATTTATTGTCTCATAATCCTATAGGCCAGAAATCTGAAATCAAGGTGTTGGCAGGGTTGATTCCTTCTGAGGGCTGTGAGGGATACTCTGGTCATGCCTCTCTGCTAGGTTCTGGTGGTTTGGAGGCACTCTTTGGTGTTTTTTGGCTTGCATATACATAACTCCCATCCTGCATCTTCACATGGCATTTTCCCTGTGTCTCTTCACACCATCTTCCCTCTGCCTCTCTGTGTCCCAATTTCCTGTTTTTATAAGAACACCATCATATTGGATGAGGTGACCATCCCAATGACCTAATTTTAACTTGATTGCCTTTTTTAATACAGACCCTGCTTTAATCCCTTTGCATCACTAGAAAGGAATACCCAAGGCTGGGTAATTTACAAAGAAACGAGGTTTATTTGACTCACAGTTCTCCAGCTGTACAAGAAGCATGATGTCAACATCTGCTTCTAGTGAGGGCTTCAGGAGCTTCCAATCATGGCAGAAGGGGAAGGGGAGCAGGTGTGTCACATGACGAGAGAGGGAGCAAGAGAGAGGGGAGAGGTACCACACTCTTTAACAACCAGCTCCCATGTGCACTAATAGAGCAAGAACTCATTCAATCCGGGGGTTGGGAGGGGGAGAACACAAAGCCAGTCACGAGGGATCCACCCTCATGACCCAAACACCTCCCACTAGGCTCCACCTCCAACACTGGGGATCAGATTTCAATGTGAGATTTGGAGGAGCCAAATATCCAAACTATATCAGACCCTGTTTCCAAATAAGGTTAGATTCTGAGGTACTAGGGGTCAGGACATCAACATATCTTTTGGGGGGACACAGGTAATCCATAACAGTCAGCAGTGGCCAGTCAGCTTTTTCTCAGATTGCATTACATTATTTTTACCTCTTCTTCTGCTGCCCTCTTCCACTTTTAAGGACCCTTGTAATTACACTGGGTCCACTTGGATAATCCATAATGCAGCATAATCAGCTGATTATTAACATAAATTCCATCTGCTACCTAAATTTCCCTTTGCCATGTAAGATAACATAATTCACTGGTTTTAGGAATTAGGATGTGGATACCTTTGGAGGGCCATCATTCTGCCTACCACAGAGAGAAATTTTAATTTACAAAAACTTTCAGAAAGAGTCCTGAATGTGACTTGAAGGAAGAGTTGGAAAAATCTACTTATGTTTGGGAACATGTTGGCGCTATGATTCTTGCAGTGGTCATGGTTGCTAAGATGCCTTTCAAGGAGTAAGGTTTTTGGGTTTTTGAATGATCTAAGTACATTTGGCGCTATTTGGTGTTCAAATATTGTGAATAGAAGAGTAGTTCATGCATTTCCATAGCATTCTTGCATAGAGCATCAACTTCCCCTCTAAATAAATACTCTGAATAAATTCTCAACAGATATTAAGATTGGGTTTCAGAGTTGTTATGCTATTTTGTGCATAAATGTGGGCTAAAATGCTAAGAGTTCAATTTCAAGGAGCAAGTTTTTGTTTTGGGACACAGTCCTAGAATTTTGTACCCAATTCCATCCCTGAAAACACATGCACACACTAACACCCAGACACAAAGACACACAGAGTTCATTGCTGTTCCATTGGCGAAACAAAGAAGATACAGAAAAGGGCTCTTTATATCATCCCCACTTAAAACTTATTTCTTTTTCTGAGTTAAGTGAATATTAAGAATGGTTTTCTCCATACTCAAGCCAATTTTTATCTTCATTGAATAATTAGATTTTGCTTCATGGTTTTCTTATAACTCACATAGTTGGTATTTATTTTATATTATCATAACTTTACTGAGACCTCTTACATTCGATATGTAAATGTATTAAGGAAAGTGCACATTCTGATTCCCTGGACTAAAAGTCTGAATTGAGTAACCCATTTGGTGTACCTGTCACAGAAGAATTAGGTAAGGACATTTAGAATTCTTTCCAAAAACCTCCTCCAGGATCACAGTTAATTGCTATAAAGATTGAGGTTTTTTGGAAGTATAAAACAGAGGGGAGGGATAACACAAAGGGAAAGAGAAAGTATTCGCAAGTATTTGGAAGAATGTAAAGAGGGGAGAATGAGAAGAATGATGGAAATAAAC
>NW_012136414.1:5274904-5277214 GCF_000956105.1 Propithecus coquereli | reverse complement strand
TATGATACATGGTTCTCAAATATTTCCTCCCAATCCATTGGCTACCTTTTCATTTTGCTGATTGTTTCATTTACTGTACACAAGCTTTTTAGTTTGATGTAGTTCCACTTGTTTATTTTTACTGGTGTTGACTCTCCTTTGGTGAGGTATCCAAAAAATCCTTGCCAAGGCCAATATCAAGGATATTTTCCCCTATGTGTTCTTCAAGGATTTTTATGATTTCAAGTCTTATGTTTAGGTCTTCAATTTATTTTGAGTTGATTTTTGTATATGGTGTAAGATAAGGGGCCCAGTTTCATTCTTTTCATGTGGATAGCCAGTTTTACTAACACTATTTATTGAAGAGACTGTTCTTTGCCTGTTGTGTCTTCTTGGTGCGTTAACAAAAACTACTTGAATGTATATGCTAGGGTTTATTTCTGGGCTCTCTATGTACCATACTCTCTACTGGTACCATATTGTTCTGATAATAATGCTTTGTAATATAATTTGAAATCAGAAAGTGTGATGCTTCCAACTTTGCTTTTCTTTCTCAAGATTGTTTTGGGTACTGAGAATCTTTTGTGGTTTCATACACATTTTAGAATTGTTTTTTCTATTTGTGTGAAAAATGTTACTGGAATTTTGACAGGAATTGCATTGAATCTGTATATCATTTTGGGTAGTATAGACATATTCTCAATATACTAGGGGAAACTACCAATCGTAATATACAATAGCGCACATCAATACCTGCAATGAATAAACCAGTGATTATGTTTTACTGAATTAAATGTTATTTAAAGTGCTTAAAAAGTGTGGCGGATATGCAAAGGAGGCAATGAGAAGACCCTTTATGTGAGAGAAGGATTTTAGGAGATGTCATAGAGGTTTCATTTGAACTGAGTGTTACAGGTTGAATTATATCCCTCCTCCCCCAAACTTGTATGCTGAAGTTCTAACCCCAGTATCTCAGAATATGACCTTTACACAGGTAATCAAGGTAAATTGGGGTCATTAAGAGAGGCCATAATGCAATATGACTGATGTCCTTATACAAAGGGAAATTTGGACACAGACACCCAAACAGGAAGAATGGCATATAAAAATGAAGGCAGAGATCAGAGTGGTGCTTCTACATGCCAAAGAATGGCAGAGCTTGCCAGCAAACTACCAGAAGGCAGAGGGGCAGCATGGAACAGAGTCTTCCTCCCAGCCCTCAGAAGGAAGTACCTCTTCTTACACCTTGATCTCATACTTCTATCCTCCAGAACTGCAAGGCAATAAATATCTTGTTTAAGCTACTCAGTTTGTGGCACTTTGTTATGACAGCTTGAGCAAATTAATACACTGAGTCTTAAAAAACAACGACTAAGAATTCATCAGTACTACAAGGAAGGAAGCCTGGGGAAGGATGTTCAAAGCCAAAGAGAGTCCGTGCAAAGACAGGGTGAAATAAAGAAGCAGGGGCCAGTTATACAACTGTAAGTATTTCAGTCTGGTGGAGCCTGGGAGTTGAGGGAAACACCAGCAGGAGAAAACCTTAGAAAGATGGTCAGAAGCCACCCTGTAAAAACATTTAGGGCCATGTCATGGGCTTTTGATGTTATTATAAAAGCAATTGAGAACCACTGAAGGTTTTTAAGCACAAGGAATATGTGATGAGACAAATATTTTAGAAAGAGCACATACTCTTGTAGTTCTGTGAAGGACGGTTTGAAGGGATGAAACAAGATCCAGAGGTCATACAGGAATACATTGTGATAGTAAGAGGAAAAATGACAGTTACTCAACTAGTGAAATGAAGAGTATGATAAAGGAGTAGATTCAGGACATAGAGGGAATCAAAATTTGGTAACCAGCTGGTTAGCTGAGAGAAAGAGGGAGAGAATTGTGATTTTAGTGGTAGCTATGGAGAAGGAATTGAGATGAGAGATATTTAAAAAGAAGAGGTAAAAGACATTGCTTTCTCCCAGAGAAAACATATATGACCTCAACAAAATTATGAATGGTCCTTGGCTACTGATTTGCTTACTTTGGGCCTATGTGGGAAGGCATTTTATTGCATTGTGATTCAGAAAACACTTGGTGGGCACTGTTGCCTATTTGAGTGCCACAAATTACATACTAGCAATTATGTAAGCCATCATAATTTCATTATATTTTATTGCATGTATCAGAAAGATACATATTCACTTACAGCAAACAAATGTTTCTACATAAAGACAACTGTGTTGCATTTTAATATAAACAATAAAATTGCTCTGGTAGCTAAATTTCAAAAAATTTTGCTGTAAAGCACTCATATTTAGTTTTTTTCAAGTAAAGGAA
>NW_012136414.1:5261922-5262274 GCF_000956105.1 Propithecus coquereli | reverse complement strand
GTAAAAATAAAGTCTGAGACCCACAGCTGGAGGTCTCTTTTGAATGTCTTCTTTAAACATTGAGTCAGAGGAGAAAGTACTGAGAAAAAAAAGTGATGAGAGAAAGAGAGAAGAAATGAGATCTCCAAGGGAGTTTCGGAGACACAGGTAGTCACAATGAATATTTTTTTTATGGTTATGAGTCTGGAGAAAAGAAATAATAAAAACCTCATTCATTTGCCTACCTTAATTCTAGTTTTTTAAAATAATTGCTTTTAATATCATTCTTATTAGATAACAAATTTCTTGTAACAACTGCCTCTAGAAATGTCTTTAAATGTTTTCCTTTCCATTTCACAATGACATGTTCTAC
>NW_012136414.1:5261496-5261822 GCF_000956105.1 Propithecus coquereli | reverse complement strand
GGCCAACTTTCATCTGGTTTGTCCTTAAAATATTGTTAATCAATACTACAAAACAGCTTGTACTATAAATAACAAAAACAAATAGATACACCAATCTATTAACTTGGCACCATTTATTTTTGTAATTAAAGTGAAGTATCAACATATACTTTACTAAGCATCTTAGAAAGGTTTATATTGTTTGCTAATTGTGTTTTTTTTTCTCTTTTTTTTTTTATTTCAGCATATTATGGGGGTACAGATGTTTAGGTTACGTGTGTTGCCCTTGGTTCCCCGCCGCCCCCCCGCCAGTCCGTGTTTCACATATGTCCTTCCTTCGGGTAGTG
>NW_012136414.1:5244246-5260381 GCF_000956105.1 Propithecus coquereli | reverse complement strand
CTGTGTAAAGATTTACCTGTTGGTGTTAAATACTAGAAAATATATTCTTTTCTAACATGCTAGTATTCTGTCAATTACAGATAATGATTACTATAGGACTCATTTTATTCTTTAATCCACCATTTCCAAGAAGATGAATTATGAACTAAATGTAATGCTTAACTATAATAATTGTTCTTGGCTATTTGTTTTAGGTTCCTTTCTTTGTTCTTACCTCCCAACCCTTATTATTCACTTCATATAATTATTTTCTAGTTTTTTCTTTTATTTCAAAATCATCCCAAATAATGTAGGAAGTACGACATGTGTAAACAGATCAACTAATCAACGAAATTTCTTAGCTATTGCAGTAATGATGCATAACAAATCTTCCCCAAACTTGATGTCATACAACACAAACATTTATTCTGCCAAAACAAAACTTGTACTTGACTAAGTAAAACAGGCAAGGAAGACTGTTCAAGACTATTGCCATAAAGGAAAGACATTGAGTTCTCAGTCCAAATTCGACTCCACTGAACAAAGGGCTGGAAAATTTTAAAGCAGGGATTGTGGGGGTGGACAGTAGGCTATCTGTGTTTGCTAATTGGCTTATCCAAAGGAAATCTAAACTTTCTTCAAGACAGGAGGTAGTTTTACAACTTAGAGCAAGGTGCGGGCTGAAGTTAGGCTCCTATGCTCCCACAGAAACTAGAGATAGGGGTGCTATCTGCCTTGATTACGTTTCAAAGAGATGGTTCCCAGATGCTTGAGAAAAACACACATGAGCTGTAAAATCAACAAGAGGCTTTTAAAAAGATTTACATCTCAAAGGGGCAAAGAAAGACTTTCCAAAGACCAGTCTTCTAAAGTAAATGCTCTCAGGAAAGGGGAAGTCAGGGGCCTAGAAGAAGCTTGTCTAAAGTTCAGTGGAGCTGAGGGGGAAAGTTAAGGTCCTGTTGGTTAGTTCTCACACTCAAGTCTGTGGTTGGCTACGCTTCTGCTGATTCAGGCTGCAAGTTAGCTAGACTTGGCTCCAGGCTGTGGCCTGTAGGTTGTTAACATGCACATCACCAAAGTGCATGAGCCAAGCTATACCACGCAATCAATTTCAATCCACTAATTGCATAACATCTGCTGACATCCTCGACCAAAGCCAATGGGTTTGATTAATGGGTGTTGGAATCAAAGGGTTAGGGAAAAATATTCTGCCTACATCAGTGGGTTAGGGAAGTGTATTCTGCTTATACTGACAGGGAAAGGGTATGAATATTTGCTGAACAATAATCCAAACTATTTCAGCAATCAACCCCTCCCCAAATTAATAATTAACTGAAGAAGCAGATAATTGACTTTTAATTACCTCCCCCCCATGTAGAAACCTTCTAGGAACTTTAAAAATATTTCTTACATGGCTCAATCTTTTTCCCACTTTCACTCCCATTCTGAGATATGGATAGGAAAAACAAAAACAGGACAGGAAAATATTAAGGAAGAAACAAATGAAAAATGGAGAGGAGAGCTTCCAGTGTTTTAAATTCCTTAATGCACCACTTCAAATTCCTGATGGCATAGCAGAAAATAAATCATACAGAATAATTGAATGGTCAGATACTTACGCATGGACTTCAGTAAGCCACAGTTCAAGAAGTTCAGATAAGAGAAAAAATATGACTTTGATGAGAGAAAACATGGATCATTATCATCTGGTGAAGCATATAGATATGAAGTTTGTTAAGTTCAGTTTAGAAAGAACAGGTATAAAAGTTAAAAAATAAAAACTAGGGCACTGATAGAAAGATGCATATAAATAAATGCTTTTCAGACTTTCAATCTCGGAAATCTTTTATACCCTTAAAAATTATTGAGAAATCTAAACAACTTTTGTTTGCATGCATTACAGTATTAATATTTAACATATTAGAAATTAAGACTAAAAACATTTAAATGTATCTTCATTAATTTATTTAAATAATATAAGCCATTATATGTCAACTTAACATATTTAATAAAAATAATTATATTTTACAAAAAGTAAAATTTAATATAAAGAAGAGCATTGTGTGTTACATATTTTTTAAAATTCTCTATTTCTGGCTTAATAGATCATTACATTTCCATATCCAACTCTGCATTCAGTTTCTTTCAATATGATGTTTTGAAGTACTTGAAGACAGTGGGGCCCCACACAGCTATTTAGATGAAAAAAGGAGAAGTATTTTAATTGTTTTTTCAAATAATTATAGATATTAACATATTTTCTTGATACTACAAAAAAACATGACAAGTGGTGGTAAATTAAAGGTTAATTGCAGTGTGGCATTTGAAATGATATCAATGAACTTTATACACGCTGTTACATTAAATTTAATTGTTTACTCTTGCACTTTGAATCTTTTATCATTGCATGATTTTGTGATGTTATGCATTGGTCAGTTGAAATAAGTTCATAGTTTTCATTTTAATATATCAAATAATCACATTTGTTAATATCTCTACCAATCTCTTCAGAAGAGTCTTAAGTACTGGGAAGCATTCAAGTTCATGGTGGCAAGATGAAAGTTTTCAAAACTCTAACTTTTTTACTGAAACCTCAAATTTTATTATAGGCAACAGATTATGTGAGTTGTTTTCTTCAAGTAAAATGCTCATTTGTTTTTATTTTTTGGAAAATGTATGTCAAATACTCAAGACAGTAACTTTAGCTTCTCTTTAAAGCAAAAATGTTTTTTATGAAAAAAGTAATTAGTTCAACTCATAAATCAAACAATTGCATGCATGAGTGATTCTCCTGAAGATAACAATCATTCTTGAGTATGCAACAGAATCACTTTATAACTACTTTTCATTTTGTCACATGGATTTTTAGCAATGTGTGTTCATAGGGGTTAAAATCTAACTACTTTAATGATATTTACTAATTCATCAAGGACATTCTTAAGTGAGATCTGCTTTTTCTTTCTTTTCCTGTGAGTGCATGTTGGTGAAGAATGCAGTTGACTACTAGCACAGTTGGGTACTGTCTTGATTCATACTAAGGTACTAGAAGTTGTGTTCACCATTGCTTCATTTCATTAGCACAAATGTCAACACAGTACAAAAGGCAAATATCTTAGTATCATTATGGAAATAGGTATGACCTCATGGACTTATTAGAGAGGACTCTCAGTGATGCCCAAATGACCTAAAACCACACTTTGAGAAATGGTGGCAAAAAAGATGAAATCAGAATCTTGAGTTGTTAAATTCATTTCTCTGTGTTTTCTTTTTTTCCTTAGAATACAAACTTCAGAAAAGCAGTTGCTGTGCCTATTTCATTTTTTCTTGTACCTCAGCACCTAGTACTAGAGGCATATTAATTGAATCCATGAAACTTTTTTTCAGAATGCCTGCATTTGTATAACATAAACCTATCATAATATTTTTCACAATCAAATAAATCTATGTGTAAATGTTCATGTTTTTATATATATATACATATCAATATTTTTATATTGATATGTCTTTATTGGATGTTGTTTCTTCTTGAACACAGTTTGTTACCCATCAAAGTAGAAACATGTTAATATGGTCACGATTTTATAATTTGAGTGCATACATTCTATGTATATATGTATGTACATTCATATCTTTATGTATAGTAAAACTTGTCTCCCAGGAGTGGGGAGTACTTTGATTTTCTTTTTTTTTTAATTTCTTTATTTTTTAAAATTTTTTTATTTCAATTTTTCACATTTTTTTAGAGATAACTTATTTTTAATGCTTATTCTTACAGTATAAATTTTAAAGGCCAACTTTCATCTGGTTTGTCCTTAAAATATTGTTAATCAATACTACAAAACAGCTTGTACTATAAATAACAAAAACAAATAGATACACCAATCTATTAACTTGGCACCATTTATTTTTGTAATTAAAGTGAAGTATCAACATATACTTTACTAAGCATCTTAGAAAGGTTTATATTGTTTGCTAATTGTGTTTTTTTTTCTCTTTTTTTTTTTATTTCAGCATATTATGGGGGTACAGATGTTTAGGTTACGTGTGTTGCCCTTGGTTCCCCGCCGCCCCCCCGCCAGTCCGTGTTTCACATATGTCCTTCCTTCGGGTAGTGCGCATTGCACTCCTTGTGTATACAAATACCCGTCCCCTCCTCCCCCCTCCTCCCTCCTCCCGCCGCCCTCCCCGTTCCCCAACATCCAATAGATGTTGTTCTGATATGTGCATTTATGTGTTGATTAGTTAATACCAATTTGATGGTGAGTACAAATGGATCCTGTTCTTCTGCTCTTGTGGTGCCCCACTTTGGATAATGGGCTTAAGTTTAATCCAGGAAAGTGTAAGAGGTGCTAGATCACTGTCGTTTCTTATGATTGAGTAATATTCCATTGTAAACATATACCAAATTTTGATAATCCACTCATGGATTGACGGGCACTTGGGTTGTTTCCACATTCTTGCAATAGTGAATTGTGCTGCCATAAACATTCGGGTGCAGATGTCCTTATCGTAGAATGTTTTGTGCTCTTTTGGGTAGATGTTTTATATATTGACAGTAATAAAATTTAATCAGAGGAGAGATTATAATTTTAAATTCTTTCTATATAAAGTGATGAAATTACTGCCATTTAAGAAATAATTAAAGCATTTGCAGCCAAAATATTAATATATAGGGAAAAATGTTTTAGGAATGTGCTAGGCAGTTATTTCATGAAAAATGTTTTATTCTGAATTTCGTAATATTTTTAAATTTTTTTAAATTTGTATTTTTGTTCTCATCTTACTCTAAACAAATGTTTTTATGCCTAATTCTGTGCTCTTGTTCTTAGAGAAGCTCCCTCTTCCAATTGTGTATTCTTCAAACCTTCAAAACCTGGATCCTTCACTCCTTCCTAAACCAACATCTCACACACAGTACGTGTTCAGTAAATATTGACTGATCAAATGGATCTATTCAAGTACTGTAGTAAAACCCAAATCCCTAGTTCAGCCTTAAAAATTTTTATTTGAAATAAGCAGCCAAAAGAAGGGACAAATCATGTAATGATGAACGCTGTATATATTTCAAGAAGGAGCTTTATACTGAAGAGTATAATGAATATTGGAAAAGGGCAACTAACATCCAAAATAGGTACATACAGAAAACACAATTGATTGATACATGCTGCAGCTGCAATTATTCTCTCTCTCTTTCTCTCTGTCTCTACACACCTCCCCCCCAAATATTTGAAGCCCTAACCTGAATTTGCTGACAGCTCTCGATACTTAAGAGTCCACATTCCCCCTCTAGGGACAAATTCCCCACTGATAAAAGTTACACTCTTCAGTTTTGTCAAACCAAAGCGCAAAATTATTCTACTACAACAACGTATCTACTTCTGGGCATCATGTACTAGGAAACAAAGTGAAAAAAAATCAGTAGAAGTGACCTACAGAGAGAAACATGAAATTATTTCATATGATAAAAGACTAGAGTACTTGGGCTTTGTTTTAAGGAAAATAATAGTCGAAAGATGTGGAAAGGGGAGTGTAACTAAGGATTTGTGAAGATAACATTAAACTGTAGAGATAAGGTCAGGAAGATCAAGGCCCCAAGTGACCTACCCCCACTCCCAAAAGCCCCCCAAATATGTGATACTCATTTTCATATACTGAATATGAATATTAAGAGACAGATAGATTCTATTTATCTAGTAAAAGGAAAGACTCTAGTGGCAAATGAGGAACTAATGCATATATTTAAAGGTCTGCACTATAGAAGGATTAGATTTCGTAATCCAGACATTAGATTTTGAGCATTAGATTTGAAGAAGCTATAGAAAGACACAAGAAAAGGCGCTTTTTCATTTCTCACTTTTTGAATTTGATTTTCTGATTTCAAAGTTAATATTAAAGACATAAAGAAAAAATTTAAGCATCCTAATTTACAAAATGCTGATATTTTTATATTTATCCTACTTGTCTTTTCTTATAAATATTTAATTTACATGTTAAAAATTTATGCTTATATACCTATACTAGGTATGTTGTAGGGAGATGATGGAAGTTTCTATGACAAGATGGAAGATTGGACCAGGTTATGTTAAAGATCCTTACCAAATCTTAGATCTAGGGTTCTTTTTAATAAATTATAGACCTTTTTGCTTCATTGCTATATATTACTATGGAAAATTTAAAACAAATAACCAATGAACATAGAAGTACAGTTTTAAGTTTGAATTATTATATTAAATTTTTTATTCCAATTATACACACATACACCTACACCCACTTAGTACACACACACACACTTTTGTACAGTTGATATTTATTATTTATTATTTTGGCATTACCGCCTTCTGTGTTTGAAAGGTCTCAAAGTCTGTTATCTAAGCAAATAGATCCAAGTTTCTAATGAGGTGGTTTTTTCTTAAAGGAGATTCTCTGCTTGTCCCATACTTCCTCAGACTGCCACACCTGTTTCTTTTTCTCTCTTAGCCTATTTACTTAACTTCTCACCATTATGGCCATTATGTTTGTGAGCCATCATTAAAAGTGTTTTCAACTTTATAATAGTTTATATTTTTAACTTAAATATCTCCTTTCTAAATGAATGATTTTTAGTTATCCTTGAGAAAGGAGGTTAACCATGAGCATATGCCTTCATTCCCTTCCCCAAGCCCCACAAATGATTCAGATTTGCAGATTACAGCAGAAAAACTGACAAATTCAGCTCTACAAACACAATTGCCCTAAAAATCTATCATCGGCTGAATGCTAGTTCCATGACACTTGCAAAAAGAATGGATTTGATTTCAGTCTTGACATTAATTTATTCTACACTGTAGACTGGTATTTTGAGGAATTATTTGAAAGTAAATTCAGTTGAACAAATGAAAGAGGCTTTCTATAGCTATTTGTTCTTACATTTTCTTTCCATTCGCTTTACTTTCTCCGTACTTGTTAAATTTCTTTCCCTCTAATTAATTTACTTTGAAACCTGGTAGGTATTACTTTTCTCAGGCTCTGCAAAGATGCTTAGTAGCTCTAAACAATGTAACTATGCAGACCAATACCAAAAGTGTCAAGAAATCTGCATTTCATTTTTACCAGGAGGAAATTTTATAATGACAGATTTGGATTCATAATTGCCTACATAGTGTGTTAAGTGCCTTTACTTAGAAATCATTTTGCTAAATATAGATTCAGATTTTGGGCAAAAGGATAACTTTCCACACAATTATAATTAGAACGGTTAAGTGTGCAAGAATACCTACCTGGCAAGAAAGCAAATGAACTTTTAGAAAATCTGAATTTGGAGAACTTTTGCAGCTCAGAAAAGAGAAAAAAAATATTTTGAGGCAGTCCTCACATTAAGTACCCTAGTTTCTTAATTTGGGAATTGCATTCTTATTTCCTTATTATTAGCTACAAAGTTGCTTCTGAATTTAAGATACCATGTAGGAGTTAGAACTGGCCTAGGGACAAAAGCCACATTCTAATCCTACTTCTCTCATGGGGCCTTGACCACATAATCTACCCACTCTAAGACTCAATATTTCTCAACCGAAATGTATGGAGACTGTACTATCTGATCTGTAAGGTTCTTTCCACTCTATCGTTATATAATTTTTAAGGGAAAGCATGTCTTACAGACTAAATTCGACAAAAGTAGGCTGACAAAAATCACTGAATGACAGAAAAAATTGAAGAGAATGAGGATAAAGGTAATGGAAATATGAGAATAACACAATCTGATTGTATAGTTAGAAAGGATTTTATAAAACCACAAACTACTGTGGAAAGTTCTTGGCAGGAAACAGAAAGTGCTTGATATATGTGTCTATTGTGGTTTTGGCTGCGATATGCTCCCATAATACCCCTTACTTACCTGCATCATAGACTATCAGATTCTACATTGTAACTTGGTTTACTTGTTCATCTTCTGTGTACACGCCATTTGTGATGGTGGGAAATACCGTGGTTTTTGTTTCATTGTTGATTCCCCAACACTGAGTATTGCGCCTAACACACAGCAAATATTCTGTAAATATTTGTTGAGTGAAAGAATTTTCTCCCTCCTTTTCCGTATTAATACCACTTAAACTCCCTTGTTTGATTTTGCACCAGGTGTCACCAACCTAGCACATCAACTCATTTACAGAGTCGGAGGAGGGATGAGCAAACTTCAGCCTGCAGGCCAAATTTGTCCCACCATCTATTTTTGTAAATAAAATTTCACTGGTATATAATCACATTCACTTGTTTACATACTTTCTAGGATTATTTTTGCCACACAATGGACAGTTAATTAGTTGTGAGATAACCTGCAAAGTCGGAGGAGGGATGAGCAAACTTCAGCCTGCAGGCCAAATTTGTCCCACCATCTATTTTTGTAAATAAAATTTCATTGGTATATAATCACATTCACTTGTTTACATACTTTCTAGGATTATTTTTGCCACACAATGGACAGTTAATTAGTTGTGAGATAACCTGCAAAGCCCAAAATCTTTAATTTCTTATCTTTTAGAGAAAAAAGGTAGCTGATTCCTGGTCTGGAGTTGTGATAAAATCATGACCAATTAAAATAAGACAATTTTAGTCAACAGTAAAAGCCTATTATCCTCTGAACTTACATTTGTAAAGATCACAATAAGTTTCTATAGTAAATCAACAGGTTTCTTTTTCATCATTTGCAAGTCAAAACTTTAGCCTTCTTTGTCTATGTATAAAACCATGGAAATTTTGTGCTAAAAAGTACATAGCAAGCATATGGCCTATGAGAGTCCATATCTCCCACACAAGTGATGCTTTTCATTCATCATTTAAAGAATTTTATTCTTTCCTGTTTCAGTGAGTTGCTGCCTGATATCTGACCTGCACACCAGGACACCCACCCAGCAAGCTTTTCATTATCAGCATCCTCACACTCAATTTCTTATTACTTCTTTCTCAAGTGTGGTATATTTCATGATTAAAGAAAGCTAAACAAAAATAACAGAGAAAATTGGCATAGCAAATGGAATAAAATACATAGAAGAGATAATTTGATTTTTTTTTATTTTTTGCTTGGAAATTGCAACAGGAACAGGAAATAACAATAGAATAATGATATTTTTCTTTTCACATTCTGGGAACATGGTACAGGCAGCCCAAATTTTGTTGTTACAACATTTTTGTTGATTAAATGACTTAGATAGCGACACTTAGGAAGGCCAGTAAAGGCAATCTGTTAAATAAAAATAAAATATGAGGAACTGAGTTTCAGAGTCTCTGGATGTTAGCCAGGACACCAGGCCAAACCATGTTGCCTTGGCTGGCTCTTTTGTCCCGAGCTCCTTACATAAAATGTTACTTGTACAAAATGAATACTGTGAGCTTACTAAGAAAATGAGGGTGACCATGTGGGAGTAAAAGTTTACAAAATAAAAAGGCATAGTCCTCTGTTTATGTTTCTGCAAAAAATAAATATACACAATAATTTTATTTTGAAAAATTTCCATAGTAGAAAGAGAACTATGAAATGCCTCTCTGAATAAATGTACATTTATGAATATCTCAGTAGGCATACTTCTGAATAACTCTATGGATATCATCTTTGAAATTATAATTTATGACTTATTCATGAGCATCTGAAACAACTAAATTATTTTTTAAAAAAACAAAGGATTTGTGACAAGAAAGTAAAATGCTAAATTTATTGGCATCAGGAAATTCCTTGTCTTTGGTGGGGTGTGAGGAGAGTATCAGGCCTTTGAGAATAATTTTGAGGAGAATTCTTAGTGTTAAAGACCTAGCTGAAAACAACTTTATTCACTAAAATATCTATCCTGAAAGGTTTTTATATTTCTGATCTTATTTTCTTTCTAATGAAAGACTTACATGCTTTTCTTCTGTAAAACCTCAATGCATTTTCTTTGTAGATAAAAATTTACACAAGATATGAAAAAAATGTTAAATATTTATATGCATTCACTTTTGTGTTAGGTATAAAATATTTGTGAGAACACAGTTCATTATATCTCTCAAATGTCTCTATGTAATTCCCAGTGAGAGATATTTTCTTTGAGTTTGGGTAAATATAAATTTGTCTTCACTGAGAAACATAATTTTCCTCCTGTTATCTTCCAAGGTTGGAGTAACTTTTTATGTTTCTCTCTTTCCTATGCATCTCTCGGGAAACTCAAGGCTAAATATTACGGTCAAATGTATTTTTTCCTTCTGTTTGTCATATTTACTTTTATCTCTTTTCCCAACTTGATTTCTCCCTTGTTGTCCTTCCCTCAATTTTTCAAAACTTAATTTTATTTTTCTGGTTTTATAGATGCTTTAAATATCGTTTCTCTGTTAAGGAAGTCAATGAGTATTGAACCTAGAAAAGCACTGAATAAATACCTTGCTTGAATGTGTTATTTGTCAAGGTATTACTGTTTTCCACTCTGAGACTCCCTTTTCCTTCTCAGCCAGATGAATGCTTGCTCATCCTTCAAAGCGGAGCACAGAATCTCCCCTTCTGCGCACCCTTCTCTCATCCAGAAAGCAGAGTCAATCACTTTGTAGCAACACTGCACCTGTTCTGTGGATTCCCTCATCACACAGCATCTTTCTGTTTGCATCTGTCTCTACTTATGGATTATCAGCCTCTTTCAAACAATGGCTGTGCTTTTTTCGTGTTTCTATGCCCAATATCTAATCTCTATGCACAGTTTGTAGCCCAATACCAGGACAAACAGTAGGTATTAACCAGTATGTGCAGATGAGACAAATGAATTATTGAATTTAAAAATTATGAAGACATACAATGCTTTGGAAATGTTTATGTTAGGGAATACATTGAGTAGTGAGCATCCATTGTGTTGCCTCTAAGTAACCAACATCATACTATGAACTATTGTGGGACTGGGGAGGATGCTTGGCCAGGAACACAAAACTCCAACTTGTGATACATTCAAGATGTTAATTGTTCTGAGAAGGGTAAAATTAACATGGGTTTAGGTAGTTGGTGATTTTAGGACTTGGAATGACCTCAGCAATAATGTGCATTCTAGATAGTGTGGTAAAACAGATTAAGCAAAGGTATGAAGACAGAACAATAAAAATGGTTTATTCTGGGAATGGTAAGATCTGTCTGAGAAACTTGAAAGGTGGGTGCTGATTAAAGATTAGTGGACAATGTCGTTAAGTAGTTGTGTGGAAGAATAGAAAGCAGGGGTCACATTATGGGAAAACCTTAGGACTCAGGTAGTGTAAGTTATATTTGATATGCGTAAAAAGCTATTGTTCACTTTTGAATAAGGGGGTTGCTTGATTGCAAAGTCAATTAGTTGACGACAGTATAAGTAGTAAATTAGAGCAATATTAACTGGAGAGATGGGGATTACATAGGCAACATTAGAAATCCAGGTATGGGAAAGGAAGGACCTAGACTGGAAACTTGTAATCTGAATAGAAGCAAAAATTTCTTTTTTTTTTTTGAGACAGTGTCTTTGTCTGTCACCCCAGCTAGAGTGCAGTGGCATCATCATAGCTCACTGCAACCTCAAACTTCTAGGCTCAAGTGATCCTCCTGCCTCAGCCTCTGAAGTAGCTGGGACTATAGTCATGCACCACTGTGCCTGGCTAATTTTTTCCATTTTTAGTAGAGACAGGGTCTCACTCTTGCTCAGGCTAGTCTTGAACTCCTGGCCTCAAGCAATCCTCCTGCCTTGGTCTCCCAGAGTGCTAGGATTATAGACATGAGCCACTGTACCTGGCCAAGAAGCAATATTTTCTATCTGGAAAATGTCTCAAGGCAAGAATCATGAACTGTATTAGGTGATCTGCTGTGGGTGAATAATGAGCCACAATCCTACTTAGAAGTCAAAGCCTCACCATACAAATATTGAAAATTAATAAATTTGATATATGCTATACTAACACTGGTCTTGAAAATCATAAATCAGTGGAGGGAATATAATTCCCAGATATATAATGATGCTGGACATTGATCTGTTCCTATAATAGTTTAACATGGAGGATAATTCACACTTATCACTATTTTAATGTTGATTATTTACAAAGCTGTAGTTTATAGACTTTGTAAGTGATTATAACAGAATTGTTCATCTGTGCATAACACAGTTACCCAAGAAAGGTTTTATGTTAGTTTACCAGGACTGCCATAACAAAATATCACAGACTAGGAGACTTAAACAACAGAAATTTATTTTCTCATTGTTCTGGAGGCTGGAAGTTCAAGCCCAAGGTATGGGAAGTTTGATTCCTCCCAAGGTCTCTCCTGTGTGTGCAGATGGCCACCTTCTTGCTGGGTCCTCATGTGGTTTTTCCTGTCTGTGTGCATGAACCCCTGGTGTCTCTTCCTTTCTTATAAGGACACCATTCCTATCAGATCCTCATTTTAACTTAATATTCTCTTTAAAGACCTTTTCTCAAATATGGTTACACTATGAGGTACTGGGAGTTGGGACTTCAATATGAATTTTGAGGGGACATAGCTCAGCTGATAACAGAGTTTATGGTGGATATTTCTAACATAATTTTCTATGTTTTATTTCTTCTTTAGTGGTTTTGATACCTACTAAATGCTTCTTCATGTGATACATAAAATTGCTTTCTGAAATCCAAAGAACCTCAGAAAATATGCTTATGTCGCTACCTGATTTTATTCTTTTCCCTTCACTGTGTGAGCTAATTTCTATTGTTAACCCCAGAATTGTTTGTCAGGCCTAAATTTAACCCCTGTGCTTTCCTTATGGAAGAAGGTTTCTGGGGCTCAATCTGTTTTCTGCACTCTGCAGTTGATTCCTTCATTAATTCTACCTTTTTTTTTTTTTTGGCATGTGGCAGGGAGGGTTCTTAGTTAATCCCCTTCTTCCCTTTTCCTTTTTTCTTTTAAGATAATAACATATTTGACATCTGGTTCACTATCATTTTCTATTTTCCACTTTTTGTCTAGATCCTTGAGGACACAAGTTCTCAATTGGAATTGAACAGACCAATCAAAGTTTTTTGGTATTTTCAATTTTAGCTGTCCTTTGCTAACCCAAACCTGGACCTTGTTATTACTTGGACTCCCTTATTTACAAACCTGTAGCCATAGCTAGCTACCTTTCCCACTGTACTATTAACTTGTCACTACCATATTGGTTCATCTACCTCATAAAACCCAGCTCCTTTGTCTTTCCTTTTTTCCAAGGTTATTCCCAATCCCTCGTCGTTGCTATTCACCTCATATCCTCAACTCACTCTTCCCTCATTTCCTTCTCCATCCAATCTGGACCCACAGACCAACATTGCATTCTTTAAATACCTCTGTTCTCACCACCTTAAATTCCTTACCTTCTGGTCCTATCACTGAAATCTGCTTTACAGAATCCCTATTCTTGTTTAATACCAACACCTGACTCCTCCTTTCCTATTTCGACTGTTGACAGAGAAAAGCCGAAAGCAGCATAGCTGAGGACAATGACAAATGTACCATCTTAATCCTCTTAGCCTTTGCTAAGTGATTTCTCCTATACCTGTCAATGGCTATTTTCAGATCTTCACTCCTCCCTTCGAGTCCCTAACTTTGCCTTTGCCCTATTCACTTTCAGAAGTCACATTGCTTTCCTTTTCCAGAAAAAAAATATAAGTTACCAGGCATGAATAATTTCTCCATATTAGTTTCTTTTCCTAATGTCTCAGAGAAAGATATTTCTACACATAACTAGTCAGTCCTTCTAGCTATGTTGACATTCACTTCCTAACCCCATAAGAATCTTACTTCATCAATAACCTAATTTAACTACATCCTCAACCTCTTTATAGATGTCCCACCAAGTATCACTGTCGCCACCAGTATTTTCTTCCAGATGAATACTGTTTGCCATTGTTACTATCCCAAACCAAGCCTTCCAAAATGGCTGAAACCTCGTGGTGTCAAAACATATGTTTGTGTGGGGGGAAGGGAGGGGGAAAAAGCAAGGGGCACATCTAAGTTTTTGGCTTATTCTTTTTATTTTATCCCAAACGTTATTTTGAACCAAAGACCAGACCCTTAAGTCCAAAGATCTCATTTGAATCAGAAGTAAATAAATAGTAAAACTGCCATCAAGAAATGGATCCTAAATGTGTAGAACAGATAAATTGACCTAATAGTTTTGCCACCAACTATAAAAACCGAACACATCTTTTAAATAATACAGTTATCTAAATTAAAATCTAAAAAGTCTCAAAAATATCTTCATGTTTTATTTTTGACCATAAAATGCATTTATAAACTGGATACAGAAAATTCTAAATTCATTAAAAATCAGTGGGCTAAAGGGGTTATAGTTAAAGAAAATATCATTATACATAAATAAACTTACGAGCATATGCCATTTTATACTGAAACAAATGTGGTAACAGCACTAGGGAATATGTGTTATATGATTAGAAATTCCCTGTAAAATATTTGAGAGTTTAAGAGTTGCTATACTGAACTCACTATAACCTGTTCCCCAGAAAAAGTTGGCACTTTCTTTCATGGTCATGGGAATGATCATTCTCAGCAGAAATTTCATAATGGAGAACATCAAGTGATAAAATGAAATTACTAATAAAATCAGGGCAATTCTTTGGATGCTATCATAGCTTCCTTGAATAGGATCAAGGCTCCAGGATGCACATAACTGCAAAAAACCACTTCCTTTCCTCTGGCTTAAGAATAAAACAGGAGTAAATTTTTGTTTGACACCTTCATATGAAACCAAGCATAAAATATAATGGCTATGAGCATCGCCAAAATCAAATAAGTAGATATTAAGTGGCAAAAAGGTTTTGATTTCTAGACCAATAAAGCAGAGGAGTTTGGAGTGACAAAATAAACTTAAGAAAAGTATGCTGGTGGGTATGTGGGATGTGGGTGATGGTATTTCCTTTGACAAGGACACTCTAGAGCAGGAAGCAGTCTTCCAGCATTGAGGTTGTAAAGGGGCTACAGCTGGAGAAGCAACAAGCAGAGCTGGATATTCCCCTGTATATACAGTATAAGGAAAAATATGGTCTGGGCCATGAGCGAGTTGTGAGTCAAATTCATTTCTGCCATTTGCAACACATTTTCCTCCATCTCCCTGTGTTTTCCACCCCAAATCCCAACTGCATTGTGCATTTCGCTAGGAAATCGAAAAATCACTTTGGTTGAGGAAGGAGTGAAACGGACAGGAAGAATTAGCTATTAGGCATAGAAAGTGTGTGAAGCAGGTACAAAGGAATCTCCTCATGGGACAGTGAGGGAAATTCTCTAGAAATTCAGGCCCGTTGAGGATCATGCCCCACCCCACTCCCATGCCAGATGGATGCATCCCTTGCACCAGAAAGCAGGTAAGGGGGCACACACAGTTGCATGAAGGAGTGGATGGGCAGAAGGACAACTTACCACTGGGGTAAAATATGGCCTTGGCCATTTCATCAAATGACATTAGCAAATGCCACAACCTTCCCTCTCTTGCATGTGTTAAAAAAGAAATGCTATACCCCTTTTCCACCAAATGAAATTTAGAGAATGATAGGTAACGTGCTTTTCTTGATTGCAACACAATTCCAAGGAAGTTTCCATATAAATTACTATTCCAGTTGCCTGGGTTTCTTAATAAAGCTCAGAAATTTTGCTAAGAGCACTGTGGTAAAGCGGCTATGAGAAACATCATGAATACTTCAGACTTCCCATTGAGTCTGCTTTGGAAATATTTTTATTTCCCTCTGTACTTTACTCATTTTCCTGACACTAAAATGAACTTTGAAAGTGACGGCATCTGCTGCCCACTCATCAAAAGATTGGGCCTCAGACTATCTGTATGACTTTTTGCTAAAATAAGGAGATTTCATTTTAAAACTTCTAGCTAAATGTAAAAACTAATAAAATAAAAAAATCCCCTGAAAAGGTTAAAACCATAGTGAGGGACATCCTGGTGGCTAAAATTAGGCTTGTTCCTATTAGCAAAGGCCAGGGCCTGCAGTGGAGAAATGTGGAGCCACCTTTGTTGAAAACATCCTGACCTTTTCATCGCGGCTGGATTCCTATGGAGCAACAGGCAAAGTATGTCCTGCTTTCAATTATACTTTCTCATCTCCTGCACTATCTTAATTTAATGATTGGCAAGACTATGAAAAAAAACTGTTGAATTGAGAATCTCCTTTTAATTATATTCTT
>NW_012136414.1:5239145-5242706 GCF_000956105.1 Propithecus coquereli | reverse complement strand
CACACACACACACGCACACACCAAGGAGATAAGGAAAGGTTTATTATTCACATAATGAGACTTTGGGTAAAATGGAGTAGCTCCCGTGAATATTCAAAAATATTTGGGAGAGAGGAATAGGAGGTGGTTTGGGGTTTTTATTATGGTTAGGTTGTGGGGCTGGGGTGAGGGTTCCCACACACCGGCAGGAGCTTGCATAGTTTTGTCAACCTAAATAACAAAAAGATAGAGGTTCTCTGAAAAAAAAGACATTTAATTGGTAATAAAACATTTCAATGGGAATATGTGTGCCATAGTAAACTACGTGCATCTTCGGGGTGGTAAAGAAATCAAAGATTTTCAAAGAAAAAAATGAGGAGGGTTAAACAATTGTTCTGAAATAATTATCCTTGGCTACAAAGATCAGCAACAAGTGTGATATCAGTCTGAGTTTGGATAGGCACTTGCTGGGCAGATTTCCTTGCTGAAGTACATTTTGTGAAAGGTTGTTATGGCTTTTGTGCTAGGTTGTGGCTTTTGTAGGGTCTTTTTTTTTATTTATCAAGCATGCTAGTCTGAGAACCCTCTCTTCATGGCTTTTCTTGGCTCTATTTGTCAGGGTTTTCTTTATATCAGTGATTCTGTTTTTATTCTGACAACTTTCACAAACTATAACTGTGCCAAAAGAAAAGACTTTGGCTCTCTTGTAAACTTGCCCCAGTGTGCAGCAGAAGGGAAGAGGCAAGGTAGGTCTGAAAAGTCGTCAGCAGTCAAGCATCAGAAAGAAGTGTCAGACTCTTTATTACAAAGGGACAGTCTACAGAAGCATTGGCTCATCCTCCTCTAAAATGCCAATATAAAGATGCAAAGGCATACGAAACCATTCCATATTAAAGAAGATGAAAGAGACATGGCAAATAAGTCACAGTGTGATCTTAGATTAGAACCCGAACCAGAAAAAAATGCTCTAAAATATATTATTGGGAATTCTGAATATAAATGATATAGATATTTTATATCAGGATTAAATTTCCTCTATTTAATAATTATAGTGTGATTATTTCAGAGAATGCTTTTTTTCCTAGAATATACATCAACTATTTCTGGGTGAAGAATCATGAAGTCTGCAACTGGTTCAGTAAATGATAATTTTTTATGTGTACATTATAAATGTGAAATAAAGGAGGTAATGTGAAATCTCTTTACAGGAAATAAAGAAGCAGGATTCATGGATTAATATAGAAAGTTCCTTGGGCTCTTTATAACACTAACGATAACAGGAAAGAACTTGTTAATTAAGGATATACACAGGAGATGACCTCTGCAGGGTAGGGGAGAGACACTGAGTTCAGAACTACTTTCTTTTGTTGAATGTGGAGAAGACAAAAACAACTCATACACTCACACCCAGCTTAGGTCATACTAAAGAACTTCACTCAATACCAGGAAGAAAATCTACTAAGCAAGATGACTTCCTTGGTCAATCTAAACGCAAACCTCTGCTGATAGCCAGTTCTGGACAAATTTACCTCATGCAATCAATTAAAAGAAACCAGCTAGAAGAAATGGATACATGTGTAGAAACATACAAAATAAAAAGATTGAATCAAGAAGAAATAGAAAGCCCAAACAGAACAATAACAATTAAAGAGATTGACTCAGCAATCAAAAATCTCCCAACAAAGAAAAGCCCAGGACCAGATGGCTTCACAGGTGAATTCTACCAAACATTCAAAGACGAATTAAATCCAATCTGAAACTCTTCCAAAAATTATAAGAAGAAGGAACATCTCCAAACTTATTTTATGAGGCCAGAATCACCCTGATACTGAAGCCAGACAAAGACATCACAAGTAAGAAAAATTATAAGTCAATATCCTTAATGAATATAGATGCAAAAATCTTCAATGAAATATTGCAAACTTAACTCAAAAGCACATTAAAAGTATTATACACAATGACCAAGTGAGATGGATCCCTGAGAATCAAGAATGGTTTAACATTTGCAAATCTATAAATGTGATGTACTCCATTAACAAAATGAAGGACAAAAACCACATAATCATTTTGATAGATGCAGAAAAAGCATTTGAAAAAATTCAACATTGTTTCATGATAAAAAATCTCAACAGTTTAGGTAAAGAAGGAATATACCTCAACACATTAAAGGCCATCTATGACAAGCCCACAGCTAACATCATAATCGGTGGGGGATTATGATGGGGGATTATGAAAAAACAGAAAGCTTTTTTCTAAGAACAGCACAAAGATTCTCCCTTTCTCCACTTCTATTCAACATAGTACTAGAAGTCCTAGCTAGAGAATTAGTCAAGGAAAAGAAATAAATGACACCTAAATAGAAAAGGAAGAAGTAAAATTATCTCTGCCGATAGCACTATTATATATGTATTAGTAGAAAACACTAAAGACGCAACAAAAATTTGTTAGAACTAATGAACAAATTTAGCAAAAGTGCAGGTTACAAAATCAATGACATTTCTATGCACTAACAATGAACACTACAAAAACAAACAAACAAAAAGAAACAAAAAAAAATCCCATTTACAATAGCAACAAAAAGAATAAAATACTTACGGAAAAAAATGTACCCAAAGAGGTGAAAGACTTGTACAAAGAAAACTATAAAACATGAAGGAAATGGAAGAAAATACAGATAAATGGAAAGATACCCATGTTCATGCGTTAGAAGAATTCATATTGTTAAAATGTCCATATTACTCAAGGTGAGCTACACATTCAATGCAATCTCTATAAAAAGTCCAATGACATTCGTTATGAAAATAGAAAAAAATACTAAAATTCATATAAAACCATAAAAGACCCCAAGTAGCCAAAGCAATCTTGAGGAAGAAGAACAAAGCTGGAAACATCACTCTTCCTGATTTCAAAATATATCACACAGCTTCAGAAATCAAAAAGTATGATACTGGCATAAAAACAAATATATAAATAAATGGAACCAAATACAGATGCCAGAAATATATCCACATGTTAAGGTCAATTGATCTTCCATAAGGGTGCCAAATACACACAATGGGGAGAGGGTAGCAGTCTCTTCAACATATGGTGCTAGGGAAACTGGATACCTACATGCATAAGAATAAAATTAGACTTGTACTTCACACCATATACAAAAATCAACTCGAAATGGATTAAAATATTAAACATAAGATGTGAAACTGCAAAACTATTGGCAGAAAACAAAGAAATAGTTCTTTTGACATTGATTTGACTATTATAGCAAAAGTAAAAGAAACAAACAAGTGGAGGATGAACATAACCAAGCTAAAAATCTTCTGCACAGCAAAGATAACAGTCAACAGAGTGAAAAGATAACCTAAGGAATGGGATAAAATATTTGCAAACCATGCATCTCATAAATGTTAATATTCAAAATATATAAGGAACTCCATAGGAGAAAAATCCAAATAACTCAGTTAAAAAATGTGCAAAGGACTTGAGTAGACATTTCTCCAAAGAAGACATAAAATAGTCAAGAAATATATGTAAAAGTGCTCAAAATCTCTAATTGTCAAGAAAATGCAAATCAAAAATATGATA
>NW_012136414.1:5211921-5228744 GCF_000956105.1 Propithecus coquereli | reverse complement strand
GTGCTGAGGTGTGGAAGGAAGCCTTCACAGAGCATGTAATGACAGATCTTTATCATCAAAGGGGAGTCAATCCTCTTTCAATAAGAGTCATCCGGGCATCAGTCAGGGAAACAGAAGGGGCATTATCAGCAAAGTGAGCAGAAGCACAGAGGTGTGAAATAGGCTGGCTTGTCAGGGGCACTGCAGGGAGTTTTGTATGAGGAGAATAAAGGGTCCAAGGAATGATGCATTGAAAGACAAGACTGAGGAGCAGATAAGGGCAAGAGGGCCTTTGGTGCCACACCAAGAATTACAACCTTTATTCACAATAAAATGTGTAATAAATGACTTTAACCAGCACAGGATGTAATATTGGGGTTTAGAAAGTCAATTTGGTGATAGCATGGAGGACGGAAAGGAGGAGTGTGCTATTTGAGGAAAAATAGCCTGTCAGAAATCATTCCAACAAATGATGAATACTTGAATTAAGGCAATAGAGATAAACACGCAGAGGAAAACTCAGGTGTAAGTGATGCTGTGGATATAGAACATACAGAACTTGGAGGTTGGTGGAATATTAGGAGAATATGCTAGGACACAGGTGCATAATCTAAATTTCTGTCTTGGGTGATTGGGTGGATATTGTTTCTTTCATTAGTATCAGCAATACAAGATAAGGAGATTCTGGAGAAATAAGATGAGTTTATTTTAGTCAAGTGATGCGAAGGATGTGGGACATCCAATAGGGCAATTGGAGCTCCGTAGAGAAATCAGACTCAGAGAGAGATTCGTTTACTTCAGGACAGCGGTGGGAGTCACAGAATTTATTAACAAGTCCTTTGATGAATGATAAATGTCGGAACAGTATTATTCCTCTGGATGTTCCAAGTGCCAGGATTGTACTAGTCTAAATGCAAACTCTTTATCGCATCTACAAGGCCCTGACTCATTTGCCCCTTGCCTGTCTCCAACTTTATTTCTCCCGACTTCTCCTTCCTCACTCTGTGCCAGCCACACTGGCATTCTTTCAGCTTCTCAAGCAATGCTTTCTGGTTACAAAATTGCCCACTCCTGCTGAAATTCCCCATCATCCCCATTCCACCTCTGCCAAACCAAACCAAAGCAAACCAAAACCCTCAACATCTTGACTCTTTTTCATCCTCTAGGTCAAAGACACCTCACTTGATATTATCATCTAACATAGGTTCCACCACCCTCTTATTTCAATTTCTTAATTTTTTCATTCATAACCTTTATTGATTTATAATTATTTGCTTTTAGAAACTTTCTTCCTCCTATTAGACCAGGCAATAAACTGTATGTGGGCTGGAACCTGCTCTGTCTCGTACACTATTCTACCTTGAAGCCTTAGAGCAATGCTGGACACATGAAAACAATTCAATAAATATTGTTGAACGAAGGAATAAAGGAATGAAGACATAATCATGAATCTAATCATTGTAGAGGAGAAAAGGGTACAGATCATAAAATTTTCCTGGCTTAGTTTAGGTAACTATCCAATATCTAAACACACTATTGATAGATTTCTATTTTTCTCCATGCAATAGTCCCAATATGAGACCCAGAAAAACCCACAGGCTTTCCTAGGTTTAAAACCAGTATCGAGATTTGAGTTGTATAACCTTAAACTAATTGCTTACTTCTCTAAATTTCAACTTCCTCATCATCAAATGGGGCAAATTATACCTGTCTCACGAGTTTTCAGTACAAGTTAAAAGAGAAAAGGATTCAATTCCTGTTCCAGATCCTGACTCTAAGGAAATAAAGGCAATTGGCATTCTACTCACACACCTGAAGCAAACAAACTGCAACCTGCTGTAACAGGTGACAGTGACTGTTTTATTTCTAATTTTCATTACAAAAAGTTTCCAATATTGGCAAAATTAGAGAAAATATATGATGAATCACCATATACCTACCAAGTAGTTTCAACAAATACCAGCTCATGGTTAAGGTTATTTCATGTATAACCCACCTACTTGCCTCTTTTAGATTATTTGAAGCAAATTTCAGATATGAGATCATTTTATGCAAATTTTTACATATATGTGTAAAACATATGTTATGTTTTAAAACCTATCCACATTATCATTTCACATTTCAAAATAACAATAATTTGTTAATATAATCAAATATTCAGTCTGTATGGTCAGTATTCAAATGTTGCCAGTTATAATACACACCCACATATGTGTAGTTAATTACTACTGGGTGTAGAACGGGTTTCTTTTTTTCCCCCCAGCTTTCCTGAGGTAGAATTGACAAATAAAAATTGTATATATTCAAGGTACATAACATGATGATTTGATATTCGTACACATTGTGTAATGATTACCATAATTGAAGTAATGTTTCCATCACCACACATAGTTACCGTTTGTGGAGGGGAGATAATGAAGGAAAAATGCAAGTTCCCCACCACACAAAGAGGAACACTGTGCTGTGCTAGCCTGGAGTGCTCGACAAAACTATTACAAAATAGAGTAAACAAATGCCGAAAGATAGGAGGCGCAAGAGATGTTCCTCGGCACTTTCTTGAGGCAGAGGCAACCAGTATAAACTAACCCTGACTGTTTTAGAACTGCTTTAGGTGATCTATGATACCCTGTAGATAACAGTAATACCGAAATCTCTACCTCATGGAGAATTATAATACTATTAACATAACATGGGTTGTATGAAGGCATGTGATGATTGTACTGGGCGTGCTTGACTTGTTCCAATGCGGACATGCAGTGATACAATGTAGGAGCTCTGCCTCATTGGGTGGGAAGAGATTTAAGGGGAAACCATAGGTAGGAAGTATGGTTTTACTTTCCAAAGATCATTAAAACCATATATGTGTGGGGTTATGTTTGGAATCTCTATTCTGTCCCATTGGTATGTATGTTTGTTTTTATGCCAGAACCACATTGTTTTGATTACTACAGAGCAATGTTTCTATATTAATTCCTTCCAGACTAAAGGAACAATGGCCTTCAATCAAGGCACACATCATCTTGTTGCATCCTCATGGAGAAGAAAGTTGGAGTTTAAGTAAATAACAGCCTCACTGTCCAGCCACACTCTGATCTCCTGTTGGACTCCTCATTGGCTGAAGCCAACCGGAAGCCCCAGAGCATGAAAATCTTGTTGATGTATTCAATGTAGATCAGCTCCCCAGAGTAGAGCACAGGATTAAAAGGGGTAAAATATGGATCTGCAGGGGCCAAACATCAGCATGTCAGTGATATATGCAACCTTTCCAGAATTTACATTCACATGCACTAACAAGCAACTATACATACACACCTTATCCTCTTCACTGAACTATTACTTACATATCACAAATGCTGTTCTGAACCTATTCCTTAACACAATGAAGTACTCAAGAGTATACAGATTAAAGTGGGTTATAGGAATACTTGGGAAGAAAGACTGCAAAGTAGAGTTTAAAAAAATGGAAAATAAACCCTTTGCAGTTTCAGCTTCATCACCTCAACAAAACATGATTACTTGCTGCAAAAGACAATGTAGATTGCCTTCCTCCAAAACATCCATGGTTTCATTGTCTTTTTCCTTTCTCTATTATGTCTGAAAAACCCAAAACACTCATCTAGATTCTCTTGCAGCTAGGCAGGGTCATGTGACATGCTGTAAGTAGCAGAGACTGGGTTGGGACTTTGAGAAAGTTTGAAATGGGATCGACAACTCTAGCATTATATTCTTTGACTTTTTCTCTTTCCTCTGTTTTCTTGCTTGACAGGCCAATGCAGCGCCTAGAGAAACAGCAAACATATTGCAAGCATTAGGATGAAAGCCACCCACTGAGGGTAGTGGAGCAGGAAGAACAGAGCAGCCTGTGTTCTGAATGACATCCTTGAGGAATGTCATCACACCTAGGCTGCCACCTCTTATTTTGAGGGAATAAAAGCCCTTGTCTATTTAAGCCGGTGGAAGATCTATATTCTGTCACTTGAAGTGAAAAACCTGAAAAACTTCCTGGTTAACATGCTTGCTGATTTTCTTGCTTTTAGCAAGAATTATTCATCAAAAGGTTAGGCTGTTGGCAGGTAGCCAGGGGACACTGAGATGCCTCCTAGATTTTTTAATCCTTTGGGGGTATGTTGGTGTTCATTCTAACCACCTATACTTTAATACTATAGAAAGCGTGAAGGAATATGGTTTATTTACGCTGTATTCATTGCCTAAAATAAAGTTTGGGCTAGAAACCAGATGCCACTACTTCTTATAGCAACTTTAACCACAACTATGACAATTAAAATAGTTATCTGAGCTATCTCCCAAACGTTAGAGAGCTAGTCCTTCAAAGAGAATGCATCGGTGTGATTCCATAGAATTTAGGAAAGTAGGGCTTCATATGTGAAAGCCAAAAGAAAAAAAAAAAATCTTCCTTTTAGGAGAGTTTCCACATATCCTTTTGCTACCTCCTTTATGCCCTCATGATTTCTCTCAATAAAATTAAAGGTGCAGTTCAATAATATAAGACTTTCCATGGACTCAAGGGATAACAATTCTAGATCTTTCTAATTTAGTGCTTCTTCCTCAGATGTCATCTGGCATCTGGTTAAAGATTGTTTCTGAAGAAGTGGAATGCATTTTATACTTAATTTAAAAAAAAAAATATTTTAAAATAATTTTTAAAATCTGTGTTTTAGAGTTACTCAATTCTTAAAACTGGAAATTTTATATCATTTTTTCACCTTGTTTACATTATTGTTTTTGTCAATTTTCATATCTATAACCCTTTTTATCTACTTTTTTTCTGTAAAATAAAGCGGCATAGAAGAAAAACAGTACATGCAGAGGCAAAACTGTTGATTTCTAGTCCCAGTTCTGCAATGATCACCTTGACCACAGCATGTCTGACCTTGACAGGGGATCTACAGGAACCCTACCTAGGTGAGGTGCAGTGCTAGCATTCTGGTTGGCAAGAGAGGATTAAAGATTCGTTGGCACGATACCTTATTTATATTTATGTTGGAGATTGAGGGAAGTACTAAAGCCCTCCTTAATCCCACTTTGCCCACCACTGGCTCTCTGAGTCTCCATTTCCTCATCTGTAAAATACAGAGGCTGACAGAGTAAATAATCCATATTCCTTAACATTTCCTATGCTATTAAAATATAGGTGGCTAGAATGAACACCAACAGACTCTCAAAGGAACGTAAAATCTAGGAGGCCTCTCACTGTGCCCTGGCTACCTGCCAACAGCCTACGAGCATTTTAAAATTCTGATTTTTGGCTGTCTATTATTTTATTCCCTAAATTCCATCATATTTCCGCCACTCATAAACTTCTGATTCCAACATTTATTTCCCTCTTGAGCTACTACCTAAACTTTCCCTTCCATAAAGAGTCACTACCGTATCATTGCAATGCTAAAGCCATTGGTTCCTTAAAGCTCATTTGATTTCATGTGATTACTCTAGGCCACTTGTATATATTTTATTTTTTGTAATGTTTGATAAGTTGCAGGGAAATTTGTCATATTAAAATATTGTGCAATGGCTCCAATGTATGTTTACCTGATTTTCAAGAATAAAAAGTACTTTGAAAGTTGTACATTACTAATTAATAAAACAACCATTTCTTTGGCTTTTTTATGTGCCAAGGACTGTTTCCAGGTGGTTTTACACATATTATGTTATTTATGTTATGTTATTTAATGTTTCCATTACAAATATTCCTAGTTGGTAGGTAGTATTCCCTTTTTCACAGGTAAAAAATCTGAGGCTTAGGTGAGTTGAATACCTCATTCAAGGTCACATGAGTAGTGAATGGACTCATTCTGATTAAAGCCTCAATCTCTTTGACTCCAAACACATGGCTCTGCTTCTCCCTAGGCTATGCCACTTTTTAATGTATGCATCAGCTGGTGTCCTTGTAAAAATGGGAAATGTGGACATCCAGAGACATGCACACAGGGAGAATGCCAGGTGACAATGAAAGCGGTGATAGGGGTAATGCTTCTACAAGCCAGGGAATGCCACAGATTGCCAGCAAACCACCATAGCTAGGGGAGAGCGTGGAGCAGATTATCTCTCACAGCCTCAGAAAGAACCAACACTGCCCACACCTCGATCTTGGATTGCAGCCTCCAGAACTGTGAGATAACAGATTTCTGTTATTTAAGCCGCCAAATTTATGGTATTATTCACAGCTGCCCTAACAAACTGATGTAGAAAGAAAGTGGGTCTCTACAGGTGGAATATGGTAACCCATGTTGTTTTTGTCTGTGGTTTAATGAAAAGTTCCTAAAGTATTCCTTACCTCTGAGTTCTTGTCCCCTCCTCCCCAGACATAGCTTTCCTTTCCTATCATTATCATGCGTTTGCATTTTTAAGCTAGTGTTTGGGTTACCCAACCATCTGGGCACCAGGAAAGATCAATGAATGGTATTCAGTTCTTTCAAACTTGAATAGACCTGCTGTTGTGGCTTTCTGGGTCTCAGGAGGAAAAAAGTTGAAAAAAAATAAATAACTTGTCTCCCCAAAGTTACTCTTCCCAAAGATTCCAAACTGATAAAGAGCTCATCAGTTCTGTGGTTTTATGATTCTCTCATATATATATATACACACATATATATTTATACACATATGTGTATATACATATGTGTGTGTATATACATATACATGTATGTATGTTACATATACGTATATATATATGTTATACACATACACACACACACACACACACACACGCAGATATCCATTTAATAAAGCCTAAGGATAATTCTTCCTCTGGCCAGACTGGAGAACACATGCTTCTGTGGTTATCACTGCTATTTTAATATCCTCTTAGATTTTTTGCTATTCCTATCTAGTTACTCGGTATGATATCTGGCTACGACCAGTGGAACTGAAGCCCTGACTATCAGCATGCCTTCTGTTGTATGTAGTTTGTATACCAGTTTTCCTTTTAGGTAGGTGACACATGTTATAATTTATTGCTCTCTCAGAAAGAGGCACCAAGACTAACAGGAAATCTATCTTCAATTTTTAGGTAATAAATTTATTAGAAAATAGATGAAAAATATAATAGAGGTCTGAGTGACTTTTATTGTAGAAGGACCAGGATGCTTTATGAAAGCAAAAAAAAAAAAATTGAACTGGACAAATTTAAATGTCAAGGAAGATCATATTCAAGCCTTTGCAACTTAGTCTGAGCTCACCTCTAAGAAGGAATGGAGAGTTTTTAAGAGCTGGGGTGGAGGGCATGACAGGCCACCTGTGTCTGATAATTGGCCTGACCCAGAGGAAAATACACGTTCTTGTATCTTGACAGAAGGTAGTTTTATAATTTGGAGTAAGGTGCCCTCTGAAGTTAGGCTCCTACCCTCCCACAGAAACTGAAAGATAGGGGTGCCATCTTCCCTGATGATTATATTTCAAAGGGATGGCTCCCAAGTCCTTGAGAAAGATGACTCAGGGACAGTTCAGGGTTGTAATGCTAGCCAGAAGCATTTTAAAAGATTTACATCTCAAAGAAGCAGAGAAAGAATTTACAATTACAAGTTTTCTAATGTAAATCCTTTAAGGAAAGGAAGGTCAGGGGCCTAGAGGCAAGGAGAAATATATATAAACTATAGTCAAGCTGAGGGAAATATCCAGACCCTCTTGGTCACCTGATAAGCATGTGGGTAGATGGTTCACCACTCAGGTTTACAATTATAAAGTTGGCAGCGCTAGGAGGTATTGGAGACCACAAATGCAGCTTTCTTGAAATCAAGTCCAGATGTGCTTATGTCAAATTCTCCATCATCTTTCTGGGCCTCAAAATCCTAATGTAGAAAATAAATACTTGAACAAATTTTCTGAACAGCTTGGAGTTCTAACTTTGCCTATCTCCGGTCTAGTCAATTCTTTAGTCCTAAACTGAATGTGTGCTCATAGGACAAAATTCTAGGATCCCTAGAATCAACTGTTGGCTTTTTGCTGTGAAGCATCCGGTAACAATTTGCCTTGATGCAATTAACCACGTAATTGACAAATCTGGATGAATCAGTGATTCCCATATTGAGTTGATCACCAAAAACACTTGAGGATTTTTTTTTTAATTTTTTTAATTTGAGGAAATTATGGGGGTACAAACATTTTGCTTACATGTTATGACTTTGCCACATCCCAACCATGATTTGAGAAGTGCCCTTACCCCCTACAATGCTCACTGTGTCCATTAGTTGTCAGTTTACCCACCCCCAATCCCCCTACCCCTGAAGAATATTACTACTGTGTGAGCACCTTAGTGTTGATCAGTCAGTGCCAGTTTGATGGCGAGTACATGTGGTGCCTATTCTTCCATTCTTGTGATACCTCACTTTGGAGGATGGGCTCAAGCTCTATCCAGGAAAATATAAGAGGTGCCAGATCACCATCGTTTCTTAAAATTGAGTAGTACTCCATTGTATACATATACCATATTTTATTAGTCCACTCATGGATTGATGGGCACTTGGGTTGTTTCCACATCTTTGCAACTGTGAATTGTGCTGCCATAAACAAACATTCGAGTGCAGATGTCTTTATTATATAATGACTTTTGTTCCTTTGGGTAGATGCCTAATAGTGGTATTGCTGGATCAAATGGTAGTTCTACTTGTAGGTCTTTGAGGTATCTCCAAATTCTTTGCCACAGAGGTTGCACTAATTTTCAGTCCCCCAGCAGTGTAAGAGTGTTCCTATCTCTCCATATCCTCAGCAGCATTTGTTGCTTTGGGATTTTTTGACACAGGCCAATCTTACTGGAGTTAGGTGATATCTCACTGTGGTTTTGATTTGCATTTCCCTAATGATTAGAGATGTTGAGCATTTTTTTATATGTTTGCTGGCCATTATTCTGTCTTCTTTTGAAAAGTTTCTGTTCATGTCCTTCACCCATTTGTTGAGGATTTTTAAAAATACAAATTCCTAGACCCTGTCCTGGATATTTTAGATACTTTGATTTTATAATATAAATTCAAGGTGCCTCCAGAGAATCAAAGTTTTTGCAAAACACCACGAGTTACAAATAATCAGACATGTTTGGGAACTGGTGGATGAAGTCAACATTGTGGTGACAACATGTCACATAAGGTAATCGTGTGATATGATATAGAATTCATTGCTGTCTATTTGAGTTTCTATAGTAATTTTTTAATCTTTAGTTTATTGAATAAATTAATTCAACTAGTTAGTACACCAGAGAAAAGCAAAGACATTTTATTAAAAAGTCACTACTCATAATTACTCTTATAGGCTTTTGGTTTCACAACCTAATATTCCCCAAACAGAATTTACCAAATGAACAACAAAGAAAAACCCTGACCTGCTGAATTTGTTATACATTCACTAACATCTTTTTAAGCAGGAGGAATAAGTGAATGGCTTTGACCTGCCTTTCCAAACCACCCAGCCTGAGGCCTTTGGTTTGGTGAACAAACCAAAAAGTAGCTGCTTCAGAGAAGGGCAAGACTTCCAACTCCTTCCTATAGACTGAATTCCATTAGTGTGAGACTTTGAAACCACATCTGTTTTTCCTTATGAAATTCAAACAATTGCCTAACCTCTTGGCTCTTAAGTAAAATGGGTAAGGACTCACATGACAACACTTTGTTGTATATAACAAATTTGTTACATTTAAACTGCTTTGCAAAAAAGGGAAAAAGGAGGAATAAATAAATAGCTGTAACACATCTGGTTAGGATCTGCAGAAGGTTGCATTTTTTCCATGTCTCCAAAAAGTTTGTTCTATCTGTCACCCATTATTTCATTTGAGTTCCTGCAGGCAGCAAATTCACAAGAAGTTCTTTGTATAGAAATACAGCGTCTGGATCCTAGTGTGACTTCCTGTTTGGCTGAAGCTGAGCTAGTCCATGGATATGCAGAAAGCAGCTGTAACAATCTGTGTTTAGAGTAGAGCTGTTGGGTAGACACACAAGCAACTCAAGGGACCTGCAACATATCTCTATTGAAATGTCACATGTTGTGTGAATTTGTCCAAGATTTAATTCTAGATGTTCAGTAGAGTTGCATAAACAACAGAGAGTTAGGAGAGTAAGATGGGAAGATTCAGGAAAAAAAATTGATACTTTATAGTTTTGATCAGATATATCAAATTATGTACCAGAATAATTGACTCTATCTTGCTTTAATGAGGCGACGGTGTTTGTGTATATAGACACAGTAAAGGTTTATAAGACTAAGGTGAAGAGGGGAATTTAAGAATATATAGAATGGAAAACTTCAACCACTTAAAACTGAGAAATCTAGATATTTGAAGCATTATACTTTTGAATTAATAACATGAAAATAAATATTGATTAGTCTTATAACTACTTCCTTTACATTTTTCAGCATATAAAATTGAATGTAAACAGACAAGAGAAAATATATAGTCAAGATAATTTAAAATAATGGATATTGTGCAAAACCTCAGAGAAAATACATGAGAGACAGTAATGACTTCATTTCAAAGGTCATAAAACTTTAGAAATTTAAGTTTTATAAGCCTATCTAGTCTTGGCTAGTATTTATTGGACATTTGGTATATGTTAGACAATATTCTAAATGCTTTATCTGAATTAATTTAACTCACACTGCATTGCATCATAATGGGATTATAATACCCATTTTACAAGCGAGGAAATCAAGGTCAGGATTATCACTATCTTCAACAAAGTTAAAAGCTTGTAAGTGACACAGCTGGGGTTCACTTTCCAGGCTCTGAAACTCTGTCCCTAACTTGTTTCTAGGGTCTGAATTATGTATGTGTGAATTATGTAAATTCAAAACTTTATTCTAATTGTTTAAACTCAACCAGGTCACCCAGAAGGCAAAAAATGTTTTTATTTCATACTCATAGCAAACCAACATTGCTTTGACCGGTATTCTGTCTACCCTGTATCTATCAATATTTGTGGGAAGTGGTTGGTGATTAAAAAAAAAAAGCTCATATTTTTTATGACAAAAGGTTTCTGTGAAAAATTGTCAGGGAATGGATTTAATTATTTAGCAAGTGAATGATTCAGATGGGGACTATCTAAATCATTGCTTCCTAGATTAAAATGCAAACTGACAGTAATGGCTAGCATGCCTGAAGTACAAAAAAATGAAGGGAAAATTTTTTTATTAGATAGACATTTCAGTCAGTTAATTGAGTTGGCTGGCTTTTTTATTTTTTTCTTGGAGTTGCCTTGTTGGTTTGCCATTTGTGCTGGTGTGATATAAACACAGTCTGAGTGTTAGTATACAATAATAGATAAAATTTTATGTAGTTCTAAGCATGTTGAACCATAGCAATATAAAGATAGAAAGGTCCTTATCAGTCATTGAACCCTGCCCAATATAGACTCTCTCCCCAATAATAATGTATAATCTAATATTCTTATTAAACATGCAAGGAAACTAAGGTGAGCTCATTTAAATGATTTAAGGCTAGAGAGGTGTTAGACTTTAGACTTCCTAATTTTCAGCCCACTGTTTTTATTTTAATCATGTTCTTTCACAGTGATCTCTGCTTTACCGTGTTAGTTACTTATACAATCATCTACCAAATAATAACAAAATGGGAAAGGAAAAACTATCTGTATATCAAGAGAGGTAACAAGTCCAATCAAAAGGACATCATGAATGGTATTAAAGAGTATTTAGTTTGAATCCTGGATTCTCTAAGATTTTACAACAGTCCCATCCTCCTGCCAAGCAGCGTGCACACCTCTGCATGCTAACAAACACACAACTCACATAACCACGCTCTCACCCTGTATTCAAGCTGCTTGTGGGCCCCACCCCCCCGTGAAACCCCACTGCTTCTTTCGTAGGCACAGTGGGTGGCATTTCCAGGATACTTCTATATTTTCTTCTCAGGGGAAGAAAGAAACCCTGATCATAATAGACGTTAGCAGGGTAAGGACAGCAAGCAGATCATTCCGTAAGAACAATGAGAGGAAATATTGAATACCAGGGCTGACCAGATGCACAGTGTGCGTGGGATGTGCCCCTGGAACTGCGCAAATAGTGATCACAGGCTCCAGCTCAGAACCTCTCAAAAATTCTCAATCCCTCATTCCTGCCCTCCAAACTCTACCTACTAAAGCTGTTAGCAATTTGCTAAAACTTTATTTTACTCAAGACATTAAGTAATAAAAGTGATTTAGTAAAGAAATATAAGCCCTCATATGGAAGTCCCTATCATTATTAGATTCTCCTTCAAGTTGATGGCTTTGATCATTGGTGATGCAGAACTACCAATGTGGGAATGAAGGCTTAAACTGAGCTTGGTGTCATGTAGTTACTCTTTGTAGTCAAAGATGCTGCTGATGCTGGCATTGTTTTCTGCACCGTGCTTCTTACCGTTAGCTATATTTACACATGGCCTGTTTTTTTTTTTTTCAGCAGAACTTGGATGCAATTTCCAGCATTGTCTGCATTAGCTTGTTATATTAGGAATTAATGATGACTTGAGTAATTTTCAGTCCCTAAAGAAAGGCATGTTAGGGCAATCATAGTTTCTAAAGCTGTATTTTCTCTGGGGCCTTTGTTGCAGTGTGGGTGTCATTAAGAGCATCCTATATATGCACAAGGAAGTTCATTAGCAATATTAGGGCTTTAAGATAGCATTGGGTGACTTCCTGTTTCCTGAGCACTCAGACTCTTTAGAAAACAAGTCTACCTCCCACAAAGCCAGTGAGACTATTAAGTTCAGTCAGTCCTCAGCTACTGGGGAAGGAAAGTATCGTTTGTCCCGGGGTATAATTTCTATCCAGCTTATAGTAACTTTTTCTCCAGTTGTCCTTTGGATGTATTTTGAGGATTTTTTTTTTTTTTTCACAGAATACTATAGACAATTTAGTGGTTTTCCTACTTCTCACAATTTCTGAAAGTTTGTGATTGTAAATTTCTTACCAAGGGGCTCATTTAGAATGCCTGAAATGAATTTGTCACATGTCCTCACTCATCCTAAAGGTGACATCGCTGGGGGCATACAAGAGTGGGTGGGAGAAGCCTGGATTGCATGATCTCTGCTGTGCTGTTCCCTGGACTTGTGACCCCAAGAACCCTCTTTTCCCCATCCGACCTTTAGTTTCTTCACCTATTAAACCTATGTATCAAACACCAACTTCATAGAATAGTTGTGAGAATAAAATCAAAAGACATGTGGGAAAGTGCCTGGCACAAAGAAAGCATTTGAGAATATTGCTAAATGAATGATAGACAATATTTATTAATAATAAATGCTTTTATAGGTTACAGTCTACATTTGCATATGTTGTATTGATCTTCTACAGAACTCTTTGAGGTAGGTAGGTATCGTTATGATTTCAACATTATAGTGGAGAAATAAAGTTTAAAAGGCATTAAAGAATTTTCCTTAAATTCATAAGTACTCAAAACCAAGTCTTCTGGCATCCAGTTCCAAGACTTTTTTGAGGCCTGGGTCTAGTAAGTAACTAATAAATGTTGATTAAATAGCCACATCTTTTTTTTTTTTTAAAAGAAAACTTCATTATGGACAATTTTAAATAAACTCTAAAGCAGACAGAATAATATAATTAATCCCCACGTAACTATTGCCCAGTTTCAACCGTTTTTGACTCTTTCTCCATCATTTTTAGGTATTGCCCCATCTCTTTTTATTTTGGTTGTTTTAAAGATCTTCACAGACATAATTTCATTTCACTTATAATTACTTTATCATGCATCATAACTCATGAGGAAATTTTTACTATAACCACCATTCTTGATCACAGCTAACAAAATAAAAAAAATTCCTTACTCAAATTTTCCTGACTTATCTAAACACTATCTTTATTCAGTTGATGTGTTTGCAGTGAGATTCAGACAAGCTGCACAGGTCGCATTTAATTTTTGTATCTCTTAAAGAGCTTTCATTCTCTGACAGTCCTCCTTCCTTTGGATTTCATGTCACTGATTTTTAGAGACATTTGTGTTTCATTTGTAAGTCATAAAGAATGTCCATATTTGGAATTTAGCTGATTTCTTCTCATAGTACCATTTAAACTGCTCTTCTATCATCCTATAATTTTTATTAACCAGTATTGAGATGTAAATTCTTAATTAGGTTCTGATTTAAATTTTAGGCTAAGAAATACATCATAGGTGATTTTTAGGAGAGAACATATATCATATGTGATTAACATTCCCTTATTCTTCAACTTGGATTCTGTATACCCCTCCCCCAGATACCATTCTTGTCATCTTCCATTTTTCATTCCTTATTTTATCCTAAATTCATCTGGTAGGTTTATTCCTTGTCAGAATATGACAACTCTTCCTTACTTCTCTGGTGCTGACACATATATCGTCAGTCTCCACTGCAGTTTTGGATTTTCCTTGCTTGGTATTTTGTAGCCCATGTTACAACTGCTCCACAAAGCTTATTGTTGGTCTTCCTGAGATTTTCACCTGGGACCTTAATTATATTGGAACACCCATGGCTGCCTGAATGATCAGGCTACCTGTTTAGAATCTTTTGCTCAAGGAGACATATGGATTTCACTAGAAGTCACCTTTTACCTTAGTTCCAGAGGATGCCATAGATCCAGGGCAAATTCCAGAACAACCCACAGAAAAGATCCAAATCTAACAAATTGCAATTCCCAGAGGTGGGCTAGGCATCTCAACTCTAAAAATATTCTGTAGTATGTATGCTCTGAGGTAGTCAAGATTCAAAAATCACCAAACTGTTTACTATAAATGGTCTGTTTTAGAAAAACCGTATCTCTTTCTAGCTTTTCAGATTAAGAATGGATAATGGACATATCAGAGTGAGAATGCAATAATTTATCCCAGATTTTCTTCAGCTTCTAGTATAGGATTATGGGCTATTGTGCATTGGAAAGGCTCAGAATAAAAACTTCCAGCTATTTTCTTATCTTTGGAAGTAGAGAAATACAACAATATGTCCCAGTAAAAGACCAAGAGACATTTAGAATTGTATGACCAAGTCATTTATAGCAGGATTCATTGGATCTGTTTTTAACTTTTTTTCAGTTTCTTAAACAGCTTTATTGAGATATAATTAACTTCAAATAAACTGCACATATGTAGAGTACACAGTTTATGAAGTTTTGACATATATACACCTGTGAAACCTTAACGATGATCAAAATAATGAACATACCCATTATTCCAAGACAAGATAAAAAACATATACATCACTCCCCAAATTTTCCTTGTGAACTTTTGTATTCCCTCTACCCAGGGATTCTTCTGCCGCCTGGCCTCTCATCCTCACTCCACCCATGTTACCCAGTCAACCACTGATTTACTCTTTGCTTTCTCTATCTATAGAAGAATTTTGCTATTCTGAAATTTCATATAAATGAAAGCACTTTTTGTATAACTTCATTTATTCAGCATAATTATGCTAGTGTATGTATTAACAGTTCATTTACTTTATTGCTGAGCAATGTTTCACTGTAGAGATATACGACAATTTGATCATCCATTTACCTTCTGATGGATGTTTAGGTTGTTTTCAGGTTGGAACTATTACAAAGAAAGTTGCTGTGAATAATATATACAAGTCTTTGAATGGACTTATGCTTTTGCTACTCTGGGTAAATGCTAATGCAAGCCCTTCCGTGTACTCTACCCAAAGTCCTATGAATCACAAAGTTTTCCAGCCTGGCTTTTGAGAACAAGCATTATTACTCTTAGTTATGGGCACTGTTATCTCTAAACCTTCTGGGTAGTTCTTTTCCTATCTCAAGTTTTTTCTTACATACATGCACTGGTCAGTACTGCATTGAAGATCATGGAGGCTCTCTGCAGACCTCTGGAAATTTCTCTACATAGCCCTCTCCTTGCTGTACTCTGCCCCACAAACTCTATCTGCTTTGGTCTCCTTGGACTCCCAGCCCTATCTCTTCAATTCAGGGTGTCCACCAGGCTCTGCCTAGACTTCCTGTCTCTGCCCTATGGCCTAGGAACTCTCCTCAGATACCAAGCTGGTGCAATCACAGGGCTCACGCAGCTTTTACACATCTCTAAGGAACTCTTATCCTTCCTTGCCAGTGATATTCAGTGTTTTGAAAAGGACTGTTTCATTCTTTTTGTCTGTATCTTGGTTATTTCAGGTGAACAATAAATCTGGTCCCTGTTACTCCCGATTGAAAGCAGACATCTCTGGTTTATTATTATAAGATTTTTGAATTAAACTTTGGGATATAAGGGGCTATTTTGCTGGTGACTTTTGTTTTGTTTCCTTTTACACCATGAGGACAGGAAGAGAAAAAGCAGGAATAAGATTGTAAAGCTGGATAGAGAGCACTAGAATTTTCCCTTCCAGTATTGATAACATTGTGGTTGTTTTCCGTGTGCTGCATGTTTCAGGCAGATAGTGGAATTTAAGTGGTGGAGGACTTGACATGTGATAAAACTGAACGTAGCTGCTGATTATTTGGAAACAGGCAATACTAATGAGGACCTGGGGAGAAACTGAGGACTTAGAAAGGTAGCCAACTTCCAGCTCCACACCACAGAGATTCTGGGGGCTCTAAGAGAGATTTCCATGCCTCCAAACAAATGATGAAATGCTACTCAAAATAATCACCCTGCATTCCTCTGCAGCCCCAACATTTGTTGCCATTTTTCTCCACAGAGAAAAAAAAAAAAAATTAAATTTACAAATGAATAGCTATATAAACTATAAAACATAGCAATGGTTTTGTTTATTCTGTGGCAGTGTAAAAGAGGCAATTTTACATCAATATATAAAACAAATCACGAACAACACAACTATCAATGCTATTTTTAATTGCATCACCCCATCCACATAAACCTGCTTTTTCATGTCAATACTGCACATCCTGGAAACA
>NW_012136414.1:5201711-5202736 GCF_000956105.1 Propithecus coquereli | reverse complement strand
CTTACAGCTGACTTTGGAAACAGACATCTTTGAAAATTTCCTTCTCTGCTGACACAGAATATGATTTATCAGTCTATATAAGGAGCATGTTGTTTTTGTCTTCCTGTGAATATTTTGACTTCCAACTTGACAGCTCACACATTGTGGAACCATTTCAACATTGTTACCTCTGCTTATATAGGCCTGGGAATTTGTCCATGATGAAATACTCAGTTGCATGAGGATATGCCTTTGAGCGCCTGACAAAGTCCTTGAAAAGGATTGTGCCTGAAAGCATAATGTGAATGGGAAAGTGAGGCAGGGGAAGAGTTAGCCTCATCTGATTAGGGAAACCAGAAACCGAATCTCCCTGTAAGATGACTGACTTGTCCTACATCATAGAATGCACAAATACTTTCCAATGCACCTTGAAGATCAACAATGTGAATTCTGGACTTCAAATGGGAGAACAGAAAGGGAAGTAAATGAAAGTTGGATCAGCTAGAATTCCTTAATATGTATATAATCTGCATTTATTTACCTGGCACGCTAAAAATCTTTTTTTATGGTAGAATAGTATTTTTCTTTAACTTTACCATAATGGGATGTTACGTCATAATTAACTGTGCTCTGAACCTAAGAGTTAATAACTTTTACTCCTTAGAGAGTTATTTTGTTTTTGTTTATATATAATTATCTCCACTCCAACATTCCTGATTAAGACTCATCTGAAAAAGTTTACTGCTAGCTCATAATTTTTTGATGACACATTTTGGGTTAGCTGATGCTGTCCAAGAGAAATGAGAGGACATTCTTACCAAAGAAAAAACATTTTCATTGCATACTGCCAAGCACTCATCAAGTTTCAAGAAGGATTTACTTTGCTGTTTAAGCTGTGTTATTTCCATAACAGCAGGATGTGAATTGCAGTTTGGAATAGGAGGATGTACTAGTCCAGGCATACTGTAATTTATCTTTGGTGTTTATGTTAAGCTATTTGAATTTAAAGCATCAAACTCTCTTCAATTCTTTGTTCAAGCAACACC
>NW_012136414.1:5199960-5201661 GCF_000956105.1 Propithecus coquereli | reverse complement strand
TTATTTTTTTTACCTGTTTAAACATAAACACCTACTAAAAATAGCCAAATTTGGAGCATTCTGGAAAGATGGCAGCGGTATAATTTTTGAATCTTCCTAAATTGTACCAAAAACCAGACAGCAATTAGAACAGAAACCCAAAAACCTAGAGTCAACATAAACAAAACAATTAGGCAAAAATGACTCATCACTAACTCCAACATTTGCATAGATGGAGACAAACCACTGACAGCAACAAAATCCACAAAGACTCAGTCACTGAGTAGGGAGAGTCAGAGGGAAGGTAACATGATTACAACTACTCTGAAAACTAAACAACCCCCTCCACCCCCGTCATAAGCCATTACTCATTGGACACCACCATGGGCCAATCAGAGAAGAGTAACTGAAACTGAAACGGGAGTGAACAGTCATCAATTGACTACATGTGAGGGTTCAAAATGTTCGATGGCAATGGAGTTCTCTGAGCCCCTTAAACACCGAAAACAAACTGAAACCCCCTTTCAGGATACAGTTTCACTGAAAGAAACTTCTAGCAGTATAATCCATACTCTGGAGAAATTTCAAAAGAGTCGAAAAATAGTAGGAGAAAATAAGAAGTTTTATTTAAAATTGGAAGAGAAGAAACTGGCATAGCTCAGAAATTAGTCATAGTTTTTATTACTTGATGAATGCATCAGAAGAGTCTCAAGAGCTATAAAGGTAGGAAAGCAATTTCTCCTAAAATTACCATGCAAAAAAAAAATCTCACCCCAAAAGCTAGAATCAACCTAGGCAAAAGTATCTCATCATTCATTCTAACATTTGCATGGATGGAGACAAACCACTGACCGCAAAATGAACAAAGTCAAATATTGCTGCTGCATCTTATACAAAGTTACTTTAGGGAAAAAGAAACTAAGGAGCAGCATAGCCATTCCACAGAGAATGAAGGCAATCAGGAAAGAACACCCATTGAACAGGTGAAAATAGCAATTTAATATTTCACAAAGCATTAAAGAAAGTTTGGAAAAATTATATCATCAACTTAAAAAAAGCACAAACTAGAAACATCACTCAGAAATGAGGTGAATGGACAAAAGGAAGATTTGAAAAGTGCAGATTGCCTAGAAATAGAGCCTTCAACAGAAATTTTGGTGTATATGATTTATTGAGAACATGTCCTTCAGAAAAAAACAAAATTTATGAGAAAGTGAGGAAAGTTAGGTAGAAAAGTGTCAGTCTGAGTAATTATGTGGCCTTGGGTCAAGTTTAGACTTGATCTCATCCAAGGTGTGGAGGAGGAAGCTCACCTTGGAGGATATGTACCCTGCCGAGTTGTCTCTACGTTTAGGCAAGACATCTAGTAGATTATATCCTAGATTAGAGAGTCAGTGGTTGACCATACTCACAGGAGAGTGTTACCTGTCAGCAGACCCATATGGGGAGGCTGCAGTTCTCCATGGCCAAGTTCCAGGAAAGAGGATGAGAGAAGTCCCAGGCGAGAACACACATTCCTGCTGCTGTTATCTAAAGCTCTAGCAGTTTTTAAAGAAACAATGCTTCTCAATTTGTTATCTACGTGGTTGATTTCCAAAGGCTGAAATTGTTGTTTTCACAATTTTGTTCATTTTTATACTTTTTTTTTTTTTTTGCAGAAAAGACTTTCCAATTTCTTTATGCTGTCATACCAAAATTCACTAGTTTTTTAAAAAAAATTAT
>NW_012136414.1:5198320-5199910 GCF_000956105.1 Propithecus coquereli | reverse complement strand
TCCATTCTCAAGAAAAAGACATGCATGCTTGATATAATAACCAGTGGATTTACCCAAGTCAACAGTCACTGTTGTTGTAATTTTCCTTGAAAGGCATTAATATTGCAGAAGGTTTTTTGTTAGCTAAATCCTTTTGTAATACTAATGTGAATCTTCACATTTCTCTCTAATCTGTCCACATAATTTCATTTTACAACACAAAGAGCTATAAATAAGGTAAATGACTTTCCTTAATATAGAGTACATAAGGAAGGAAAGTGTGGAAATGACTTCCTTCTGCTCCCATTGGTACCCACAGTCTCATTCCCCCATACTTGGTCTGAACACAGGCTAATCTTATGTCAATGACATTTCCTATCTTAAGACACAGGTTGTCAGCAATGGGGTTTTAATTAAATCTTCCTTTTGTGTCATGACTTGGCTAGGCCTCATCCTCCATTATGACTCTAACTGTAGAGCAAGGCTTGGCAAACTCTGGCATGCAGGCCAGACGTAGCCTGCTACCTATGTTTGTAAAAAGAGCTTTATGTGAACATGGGCACAGCTTTTGTATATGGCTGCTTTCCCACTACAACGACAGAATTAAGTACTTGCAACAGACTTTGGCCGACAAAGCTGAAACCATGTACTGTATTGCCTTTAAAATAAACACTTTCCAGCCTCTGTCCCCGTGTAAAGGTGGGGACTGGGAATGTGTTGGAAGAACAGAATTGGTTTTCAGGGCATCATTCAAAGAGAGCGTATATAACACCCAGGCCTATAGCAATATCTGGAACAAATTCCACAGAACTTCACTGGACCACATCTGAACATACATGCCTTCTTTTCCATTGGCCTCTCTACCCAAAGATTCGATATTACTGGTATAGGCTTATTTCCTCTGAACACCTAGTCCACAGGAAGACGTTTAATTTTTATTGGCTTAAGACCTTTGTCTCATTAGAGAGTAAGATGTTCACTAAAAACTTGAAATTAAAACAATTTGAACTCTTGTTGGAAGCGCATTTTAACTCAAATATGAGCCTAACCACAATCTGAGTATCTGAACCTAAACACATAAGTATGATTAGCATGATTCTTATTTCTTTGTTCACAAGGTGAGAGGATCGTAACAATACACTTTACAAAATTCACCTTACCTAGACTAGCACTTGCTCCCTTTTTCTTACCTTCAAAGGGACCCAATCTCAAAAAAATTTTAAGAAGTATCTCAGAAATATGCTGAATAACCAGACAGCATAAGAGTGGTTAGAATGTAGGGAAGAAGGCCAAGACTTTTGAGTGATAGAGAAGAGAAATCAGACCACGTTTGAGTTAAATGCATCTTCCCCTACTGTCTGCAATGCCAGCCTCCTTTCATACCTGAAGCATTCATTTAGCATGCCATAAACTTTAGGAACAAAAATCTCCATGAAACTAAGGGTGTTGGGCATTAGTTCATGAAATAGTTTGGAAATCTCCTGGCCTTTTCAATTCACAAGCCAAGCAGTTCATAAATCTATTACATTCCTGCAGAGCTAATCAATGAGATCCAAATTGTTAACTAAGTTTGCCAAGTATCTGGAGTTTCTTTCTCTCTCTCTCTCAAAA
>NW_012136414.1:5185154-5187915 GCF_000956105.1 Propithecus coquereli | reverse complement strand
ATTTGATAAAATTATCTTTTAAAGCACAGAACAGTCTATATTGGTAACTTAAGGAGGAAATTCTTAAAGATCTTAGTAAAAACTGACTCCTAGTCACTAAGATTGACTTTTCTCAAGAAGAGCAAAACAAGCATAACTTATGTTTCTTCAGCATTTCTCAGATATGTCACAAAAAGAAGCTCTGATAAGCAGAGAGAGCTTATAATCAAGAACCGGGACAAATATGCCCAAGACTATTACTGATGTTTCCAGATCAATATAATATTTCTGTGAGAAGTGTCCATATTGTTCAATTGATGAAAACTCAAACATAAAAAGACAGTGCAAGATGTGTAAGTCTGAATCTAACTATGTTTGGGGATGCATGATTCATATCATTTAAGTCTATTTTTGATAATAAATATTTGTAATTCTAAAGCAAAGTCAGGTTTTTGATTACTTTGTCAAAATTGTAAAGCCATCTCTGCAGTGCACTGAGGACTAATTATACGAAAGGCCCTCTTGTCCTTGAGTCTCGCCCCACCACAAAGCAAAGGAGTCTGTGGAGGACTGGTCAGGGCACGATACAAGGTTTCCTGTGCGTCCCAGTTGGGAAAAGCTCAAGAGCAGCGGCATTCACCAACCTTAAGAAATAGATATGGCAGCACAGATAAATAGATAGATAAGCGATGTTGTATTCCGACTTCGTCATCAAACTGTTAAAGGCAAGTCAATCACCAATGGAGAAGCTTAAACAGCAAACATTTGCTGCTTCAATGAACAAATTATGCTAACCACGTCATATACAATATTTCATTTCATTTAAATTAAATTAGTAAGACTCATCTTTTCCTAACTCTGCTTTATTAAACAATCCTTATTCTTTTAAGTTCTACCAAGGCAAACGTCTGACTCAGACAGACGTCTGTTGAATGTTTTCTAAAAAGATCTTGTGACTTGTCTGGAAGGATGGATCAGACAATTCCCAACTATCTCTTTGGGCAACTTATGGGGTTTTTATATTGTATGAAAAGCAAGCTGTACCCTTTTAACAAAAGGGAACCTTAAAAACTAAAAAGCAGTCAGAATCCGAGAACAACCTGTGACATGGAAAACCCTCAGAATCATGGTGATGCCTCCCTTGTTAGCTGTCAGAACATCATCAACTGTCATTCGAGAGTCTTTTCTCCTTTTAAAAAGAATGATGTTGAAATATGGCATCATTACAAAGTATTTAATCAAATTACTTTTTCTGAAATTTTTAATCGTGAGTCAGAATTTCTTTCACTTCACCAAAAGAAAAAAAGAATCAGAATTATTTTTTAAGTTTCTTTTCTTTGCTTTGCTGAGATCTGTAGAGAAAACATTTGTGGGGGAGAGAGAGAAGAAAGTGGAGGAAAGGGGAGTGGGAGATGGAGGAGGAGTAGGCGGAGGAAGAGGAAGGAAGAGGAGGAAGAGGAGGAAGAGGAGGAGGAGGAGGAAGAGGAGGAGGAGGAGGAAGAGGAGGAGGAGGAGGAAGAGGAGGAGGAGGAGGAGGAGGAGGAGGAGGAGGAGGAGGAGGAGGAGGAGGGAAAGAGCAATGCTGTCTGGCTCTATCCTTGTCTGAAAAAGCACAGGAATGATTGGAAAGGGAATAGGAAGTACTACCTGGCAGTTTCTGACATTTCTGCCAACAAATTTCCCAATGACATATGGACAACAGGAAGTACAATATGATTGAAAATGCAGCACGGTCAAGATTTGTGTATGTAACATGTGTATATACAACCTTTCTTAATAGAATAGAATATACATTTAGAGCTTCACAATGAGGGAAGGTTTTCAAACCTGCCTCTTGCTAACATGGAATGTATAAATATCTATTAACTCCTCAGTTTGTGTGGCTTATTGGTGAGGAGAGTGTCAGGTTCGGACCGTAACACGGGAATCACTGTGGTCGGCTGCCAGCTCAGGACCGCTAATGGCTGTCCACAGCAGCAGGGAAAGCCATGCTAGGGAAAATCAGATGTCATCAGTCCTGGTTTGAAGATGAGTTTTATACATTTAAAAACTGAAGACAGAGATCAGAGCTAAAAATGAAGGTGTGCTTGTGAGTAACAAAATTTGAGGATTTCATTGAACCTTCTGTGCTATGACACAAAAATAGAATCAGGCTGATCAAAATGTACGTCAGCTTTTGCTTGAGTATATCTTGAAGAACGCCTTGGCCAATTCAAAAAATATATTATGACCATTTCTTCATCTTCTGATAAGCAGCTATGACACATTTCATTAGATTATTCATATTTCTTGAATATATGTCCATTATCCATGCAAAATAAATCCTTTTGGAAGTCTGTCACTCCTAAAGAAAGGTTATGCTCCCTTTTATTGGGAAAATAAGTATATATGTAATCCTTCACATTTTCCTTTAATGCTTGTCCAGGTTACCATTAATCTCGATAAAGACATAACTTAATGATTTGGCTTTACTTTATCCATTCTTGCCAAATTAAATATTTAAATTCTGTTTTAACGTTAATGGTCTAATTAAATATGTCCATAGTGGTAAAGTATCTCAATTTCTTTTCAGAAATAAAAGCAGTTTAAACAGTTGTTTTTATTTTATCATGAAAATTCAAGGTATTTATTTACCACCCCCACTCTGCCCACCCAATTTACTGAAGAAAAATTACAGGTGTTCTACATATATTTCCCCCAGAAATTTTAAACAAGTTAAATTGTTTCTATGGGATTTTGATATCTCTGTGTTCATTCTTAGAGCAAGAAAATGCTAAAAACT
>NW_012136414.1:5178548-5181359 GCF_000956105.1 Propithecus coquereli | reverse complement strand
TGTGAATTAGAATGAGTGAACCCTGGATTAATGTCAAAAATCATAAAGTTTGGGCTTTCTGAGGCCAGGCACACAGGCCTTCAGAGAAAGCACAACCATGAAATGATGCTCTCAGATTCATTTCTAATGGATTCACGTTGCATTTAGTAATCAGCCAAACAGAACCAACTTTAAATGTGGGTTACAGCAATTTCTATCTTGGTGACTTTCTTAACCTCTCTGGACTTTCGGTTTGTCATTTGACAATGTGACAAACAATACTTATCTTAAAGGGTTTTCTGAAGGAGAAATAAAGGAATGTATATAAAGACACCTGTAGTGCGGGGTATGCTACCATCACATAGGCTCTAAATTAAACTTACGGGGAGAGATAAGATCGTAAGAAAGGATCTCACATTTTAGTAAGCTCAAATACTTTCATTAAAACAGAGCAACTAGGAGAAACAAAGAAATATGTATGGAAAACATTTTCAACAAAATTAGATTTAAAAAGTACTCCACATCTCAGAGCACAAATTGGTAAAGGACAATTACCTGAGCGGGTATAGCATCCACCAGAGGAAGAAAAAAGGTTTGTTTGTTTCTTTTAAATTCCAAGAGCTCAGGAATTCAGAAAGTGCCCAAAAGTGCCCTAAAAGAAGAGGAGCAAGTAAACCAAAGAAGAAACTGAGAAACAGAGGAAAGTGTAGAAGCTGTGGAAGAATAATTTTAATCAAAAACCAAAACACTCAGAGATGAGGTTATTAAACAATAAGAGATATGTAAGGAGAGATGACAAAACTCGGGAAGGGCTTAGGAAGGGGAAAAAGAGAAAGAAGGAGAAGGAGAAGGGAGAGGAGGAGGAGGAGGAAGAGCAAAACTTGCATTCAGCAGTGAGTATAAAATTAAAACAAAACAAAACAGAACCCCTTAGAAACATTCAGAGTTCTATTTCCTTCCAGTGGGAAGTCTGGAGGGAGGGGTTGCAGGGCTGGTACCTTATCATCAGAAATCTAGGCTCCGTTTATTTTTTTGCTCCACTAGCCCTAGTCAGGGATTGTCATTCCCAAGGTCACTCAGTCTCATGGCTGCTGATGCTTTAGCCTTTGTCTCTTCATTTCTGGCTGGATAGAGGGGGTGAAATGGCAATGGGGTCCACGCTAACTGAATGGTTCCCGTTTAAAAAAGTTTTTCCTAAAGACCAAGTCAACTTCTACTTACTTCCATTGACCAGATCTCGGTCATTTAACCATCCTATCTGCAAGGGGATCTGGGAAGGTCATTTTTGAATTGATTTTATTTCTATCATTCCCCCAAAATCTGAGTTTTATTGATAAAGAAGAGGAGAATGAATAGGTAGCTAGCACCGTGCCTCAGTTCTCAAGAAATGTGAACACTCTTCTGAGGTGAGAATTGAAGGTCAATGCAGGTGCCAAATCCAGAAACCCACTTATATTTTTGAACTTGTGCTGGAAACCACAAGTGTGTCATGAACTTTCCAAACTGGTAAGGTAGCCTTTGAGTAGTGGGGAAATAAATGTGCCGTGAATTTGGATTTGAATGCTGAACTGGGTCAAGCATTAATCTCTGCCTATGTTCATTTTATCTCACCTTTAGCTTTCCCAGATGGAGACACAGAAGGGAGTAGAGTCATCCTATTATTCACAGATTCTTTATTTGCAAACTCACCTAATTACCAAAACCAGTACTTGCAGTGTTTTCATGGTCATTCATGGGCATGCACAAGGCAGTGAGAAATTTGAGTTATCTCATGCACGTGTTCCCAGCTGATGTCAAACAAGGTGACACTCTGCCCTTCTATTTCAGTTCTCATACTGTAAACAGTATCATTTTCCTGGTCTATTTACTACCAATTTTTAAACATTTGAAAAAAATTTTTATAGCGGAGGTGATTTTGCACTTTAAAATGATCCCTCAGCCTAGTGCTGAGGCGTTGTCTAGTGTTCCTGCGCACAAGAAGGCTGTGAGGTGTGTCATGGAGAAAATACATATATTTGGTAAGCTTTATTCAGGCATGAGTCATATAGTTGTTGGTTCTGAGTTCAATGTTAATGAATCAACAATATGTATTAAATAAGGAATTCTTAAACAGAAACACACACAAAACAGAGTTTTGTATCGATCGGTTGAGGAAAATGTTACTAGGGGCTCCCTGGACCTAACCTTGTGTTTCCCCTACAAGCAATGGTTTGGGATTCATTGATTCAGTATTCAAGGCAATTTTATAGAAAATAACTGTTGCAAATAATAAGAATTGATGTATATCCCTACCTGTCTACACTGCAACTTTGTAGGGCTAATGCCCAGAGAGATTTTCTTCGGCCAGTCAGTAGAGTGGGCAACAATGTATCAGGTAAATTACTAATTGATGTCTTATATAAATGCAAGGAACTGTGGGGGACACAAAGGTGACCAAAACTCACCTCTTGCCCTTTCAAAGCTTAAGTTTACTGAGTAAGGCAAACATATTTATTAGAATGCAGACCGTGATGAAGGCTAAACTTTGAATACAACGAACTTCTCACTGCTTAACCAATTGACAAAAATGGGGCTGGTATATTTCCACCCATTTTTTTCTATTAAAATTCAAATTTAAAAGATGTCATTAGATGCCCTTAACAAAAATTGGTCTTTCTGGAAGGTTTATGTTACCAACATTTATCCCTAAGTGTAGCAATGGGGCTCATGTTTAGAAAACATAACTCAAGTGACATATTTTGGTTCTTGAAATGTTTCTGTGGGTGTATTTCAACAAAAGTAAGACATTTCCTTTAGTTAAGCTACCTTTTGTTCTGGTAGTATGTCTTTGAT
>NW_012136414.1:5172990-5175100 GCF_000956105.1 Propithecus coquereli | reverse complement strand
ATAGATTGTGCTTTTGGTGTGGTATCTAAGAAATCAGCCTATGCCAAGGTCAAAAATCTTTCTCCACTATTTTCTTCTAAAAGTTTTGTAATTTTAGATTTCGGTCTATGATCCATTTGATGTTGAGTTTGGTATATGGTACAAGATATAGACTGAATTTCTCCTTCCTCCTCCTCCTTCCTTGTATATGAATATACAATTTTTCTAGTACCATTTGTTGAAAGATTATCCTTCCCCCCACTGAATTGCCTTTGTGCCCTTGCTAAAAATCTGTTGTCTATTTCTCAATTCTCTATTTTGCAATTCTCTATTCTATTTGATTTATGTATTTACCTGTTTTGACACCAATACCACTTTGTCTTGTTTGCTGCAAGTTCCTAACGTGCCTTGAAGTCATGTGCTATTAGCTCTGCAACTTTGCCCCTTTATCAAAATTAATGCTGGCCCTTCTAGATCTATTGTATTTCATGAATTTGTCAATTTATTTAAAAAGAGAAAGAAAGAAAAAGGCATGCTTGGATTTTTATTGGAATTACACTGAATCTATAGATCAATGTGGGGAGAATTGACATCTTAACAATATTGATTCTTCTCCTTGATTCATGAACATGGTACATCTCTGCATTTTATTTAAATCTTTTTTTCTCTCAACAATGTGTTTTCAGTGTCCAAGTTTTAAACAGTCGTCACATTTATCTCTAATCATTTCATATTTTTATTTCTATTTTAAATGTTACTTTGAAGCCAGGCTTGGTAGCGCATGACTGTGATCCTTGTACTGTGAGAGGCTAAGGCAGGAGGATCACTTGAGGCCAGGAGTTCAATAGCAGCCTGGACAACATAGCAATACCCTATCTCTACAAAAATATTTAAAAATGAGTTGGCTACAGTAGCATGTGCCTGTAGTCCCAGCTATTTGAGAGGCTAAGACAGATGGATCACTTGAGCCCAGGAGTCTGAGGTTGCAGTGAGCTATGATGATGCCACTGCACTCTAGTCTGGACAGCAGAGTAAGACCCTGTCTCAAAAATTAAAATGCTATTTTTATTTCTACTTCTGATTTTTCATTGACAATACACAAAAATAGAAATAAATTTTGTATATTGATCTTATATCCTGCAAACTTGATAAACTATAAGTTCCACTACCTTTTTTTTTGTAGATTTCATAAGATTTTCTGCTAAGATGATTATATTGTCTCCAAATAGTGATTTGTTTCTTTCTTTCTAATCATGATGTATTTTATTACTTTTTCTTCCCTATTGTACTACCTAGCATCTCTAGTGCAATGTTAAAAGTAAGTGGTGTAAGTGAAAATTATCACTCTACTCTTGATCTTAGGAAGAAATCATTCGGTGTTTATTATTAAGTATACTGTTAAGTATAAGTAGTTTTTTAATAGATAGCCTTTTTCATCTTCTACGTCCTTCTCTCTTCCTAGTTTGATGAGTTCTTTTTTTTAATCAGAAATTGATGTTGGATTTTCTCAAATAGTTTTTCTGAATTTATTGAGATGAGTATATATATTACTTTTTTATTAATATGGCAAATTACATTGGTTGATTGTAGAATGTTAATGTAACCTTGAATTTCTAGGTTAAATCCATGGATTTTGATATATTATCCTTTCTCTATATAATTGGACCTGCCTCTTCCATTTTATGGTACATTTGTGTAGAATTAGCATTTTATTTCTTCCTTAGATATTTGGTGGGATTTCCCAGTAAAGCTTTCTGGGCTGGAGTTCCTAAGGGGGCAAGGATTTTAATGACAAAACTCAATTATTTTAGTAAACAGAGAGCTACTTACATTATCTATTTCTTCTTGAGTGAGCTTTGGAAGTTTGTTTCTTTCAAGGAATTTGCCATTTTCATCTAAGATGTCAAACTTATTGGCATAAAGTTGCTTATTATATACCTTAACTGTCCTTTTATTATCTGTAGAATTTTTAGTAATAATGCCTCTCTAGTCCTGATATTGGCAATTTGGGCCATATTTCTTTTTTGATCAGCTTAGCTATTTATTTTCATTGGCCTTCTCAGAAAAAGAGCTTTTCCTTTCATGAGTTTTTCTTTATTGTTTTTCTGTTTTTTGTTTCCACTCTTATCTT
>NW_012136414.1:5170421-5172940 GCF_000956105.1 Propithecus coquereli | reverse complement strand
GTTCTTTGCTTTGTTTTGTTGTTTGCTTTTCACACATGGTGATTTGCCTCCCTGTAAATTCACAGCTTGAGGATTTTTTGGATAAACTAGGAGATGTAAGTTTGGGCTGTTTATCCATAAGAAGGATTTCTAGTGACTGCAAATTTCCAGTGATCGTGTGTCTCACCCTGCACTCCAGTTAGCCCTGTTCTGTGTTGAAGAATCTTTCCTTCCTTCCCTCAAAACCAAAAAAATAAAAAAAGAGCCTAAGTTCAAGTTCACAAAGTTTGGCAACATGTCATCAGCACAAAAGCAATCTCGGAACCCTGCTCAGAACCCAAGTCTGTGTTCCTACTTTGATTTAGACTTTAGCTTGATAATTCCCTACTCTATTGTCAGTTCTTCGATACTTTAAAAAGTATTTTTAAAATATATTCCATTAAAGGTCTGTAATTGTTTTCAGTGGAGTACTTTGTCTAAATACTTTAGCTCATTTTATGATTGGAAAGGGAATTTCTAACACGGAGCTTATAAAAGTAATACAAAAATAGTTAATTTTAGAATCATATTCATAGAAGTTTTTACAGATATTTTGAATTAATTTTCTAGGTGCCTTAAAATGTTTGGTATAGGCCATATTGAGATTATCAAACAAAAAAGATGTGTTATTTTTAGTTATCTTACCAGAAAAATTACAATCCTGACATCATGGGCACAGAATTGATTATTTAGATATTGAAAATATAGTAACTCCTATACCATGTCTTGCATCAGATAGATCTATAATCTAAATAGAAAGGGGAATGTGTTTTTCATATTGTAGCAGATATGCCTATTTTTTAAACTATCACAATTGAGTGATGGAAATATCTCAGCTATTTCACAAAAAAATACTAACCAACTCAAAATTTGATTTCTGCATCCACCATATAATATGCTTACGTGAGCACATCTTTAAGCAAAACTTAACATATTGATACGGGCCCCCTCATAACAAAAATTACTGCATAATGCATCAATGCCTTAGTAGATAATGGTTTGTAATATACAGACCCTACTGTGAAAGAGTTAACCTAAGTCAGTAGGAGTTCAGCAAATAAATAATCATTGAATAAATTATGTTTATCAGATAGTAAATGAAGTAGCAATGAGTCTTCCCCTGCCTTGGGATATTCACAACTATTATTTGGCCTGTGCTTTGCATTTATTCAGAAAGTGAGTCTTGACAGACCAAGCTCACTATCGGTTGAGTAAAGAAAATATAATCTATTGAGAAGCATGAAAATAGCACAGGTCATCCTACAGGAAGTATAAGACAGACTGATCTAGTTATAGACCTGTTTATTTTAGCTTTACAATTCATTTTGCATTGCGCTAGAGGGAAGAGGGAAAACACCACTTCATCTTTATTTCTTAAGTTTATCTTGTCAGTCTTCTTTCTTTCTTTGCTCAAGATTTTGCCCTCGTAGACATTTTGGTTCTACTGAGATTCAATAGAACCTCTACCGACAAAGAATTTCTTGTTTTTTCATTCACTGACTAATTTATGCATTTGAGAGAAATGTATCGAGCAAATACTATGTGCTCAGTAATGCCTAGGAGCTAGGGATCCAGTGGTTAAGAAGACAGATCCAAACCCTGTTCGACAAGCCAATTTTCTAAAGTGAGAAAACAGAAAATAAACAGGTGGAGTGGTAAATAAGGTAATTTCAGAGAGTGAAAATAAATGCTATAAAGAAAATAAAATAAAGCCTTGGTAGAGAGTGTCATGGAGGTTGGTTGGTGGAATGAGGGTCTGTGCTTGTACCTGCAGGAATCACAGAAAGTCTGTCTGAAGAGATAACCTTTGGGCTGAGACTGGAGGTGTGGAGGAGAGAGCCACGCCAGGATTGACTTAGATATTAAATGAAACTCTCTTGGGTTGGGAACTGGCACATGAAACACACCATCCCCTACCTTCTCTTCTTTTGAACCAAATACTCTAGGTCTGTCTGTCCTCTTAATTCAAGGGAAAAAATAACATCGGTGGAAAACAATAGTAAGTAGATCTTGTGGAAAAGAAAAAAGTTCATTTTACACATGTAAATGCCAATAGAAATATCAAACTCTTACAGAACAGCACAAATGTAGAAAAGGAATCTGGTTAAAGTTTTAAGAAGAGATACAAAGGTTTCTATTTTTAAAAGTCCACGTGGAAAGTAAAGGCACTAGATTTGTTAACTTTGTACACAGAAAGCTGAAGTGCACTCCCAGGCATATGTGATACTGTTAGACTAAGGAGGATGACCAAGTGTTCTTTTTATCCCCAAAGATATTTACGTTTGCCTGAGGGTGGGCATGGGAGAAATGTTCTAATTAGAGTCTGCCTAGATATTGACAAACAAAAATACTTATATCTCTCCTTTAGACTTTTAGCAGATTCTTTTCCACCTAAAAACTTGCAGCTGTGAATTAGAATGAGTGAACCCTGGATTAATGTCAAAAATCATAAAGTTTGGGCTTTCTGAGGCCAGGCACACAGGCCTTCAGAGAAAGCACAA
>NW_012136414.1:5164396-5167546 GCF_000956105.1 Propithecus coquereli | reverse complement strand
TTGGCAACTAAATCTTTTACGTAAACTGGCAAAATGTCATAAGAAGTCCTTGACTGTGTGTCATAATGAAGAAGCACTTTAAGTAGGAGCTGAAAATAATGATTGAAATGAATTTTAATTCATTTGCTCTTCGGATTTTAGCTGAACAACTGAATTAAATGTTTTCCCACATTTCTTCAGTGTTATTAAGAATTCAAATGAGTCACTCTACTTTGTGGGTAATTTTCACATTAGAATTGAAAGAGAATCTCTGAACACTACATGAACCAGTATTGCTGTGTTTCAAAGGTTAATTAGACCGGAATAAAATTACATCCCAAAGAGTAAGCTTTTGTTTTCGGAGATATGTTCTTCTTTGTGTCTTCTAACCACATGGAATGTCTAACTAGAGAAGGCATTTATCTGCCATTAACAGTGTCTTATATTTTACTTAAAACACAGTTGCCACTGTATAAAAATGACATCAGTTCAGTGAAGATGTAAGTCGTGACCAAATTAGATGCCCTATTTTGCTTTAACTGTTAGAGACATGAACCATATGGCCTCTATCCAAATGTCCACATTGATAAAACAGAAGACTGCACTTTCCACAGACTGTGTCTCATCGACACTGACACCATGAAAGAGTTCTCAGAGCTTGCAGCAGAAACACAAAGACAAAGGACGTTAACACTGAGCTTTCCCTTAGCTAACAGGCACCGGCATTGAAGGGTTAGAGTGGACTGACATTCTCCAAATAAATTGTAACAATTGGATGTCTGTTTTATGAAGAGTACAATGACAGCTCAGTTACTAAGCATCATCTAAACCACGTTTCTACCATATCTGTCTCTTCTTCAGTGTCCAAATTTCTAGCCACTGTTGCCTCTTCTATAGGCAAATTCATACAAGCGAATTCTCTAAATAATGTGTTTAACTTTTTTTGCTCCAAAAGATAAAAATATTGTACTTTTCACTATTTTCTTAAGCAGGCATGGGCAATATTTTGGGGACTTTATGAATGTGATGATGGTGTGATGCTGAAGGCAAAGATGCACGGAATGATGTATTTAATGTGTCTGCTTCTCTTCTGCAGAGTTGCGTCTGGGAGGCTTAGTCTACACAGAGGAATTGCAGCCTGTTAAACAGACCTCTCAGAAAATTTATCTTGATGTGGAGCACTCTGAATATCCACTAACCAGCTCAACTATAGGAAAAGCACTTTTCTAGGCACTCATGCATGAAAAGTAGGGGGCAAGGAGGGTAAGTTAGACAGAAGAAAAAGACATAATCCCTGTTCTTAGAGAAACTAAATATATAGTAGAACTAAATATGTACAAAGATGTGAACAAAGGGTAAGGAAAAAAGAAAATATCAAAATAGGATTGAAATATAGAATTGTGAGAGGAGACGTAGGTTTTAAATCTTATCCCGGCTGCACCATCAACATTATTGCTTTCAGGTTGTAGACCAGGTGGGTCCTGAACTAAGGCGTCTCAATCCTTCCCTAGAGATAAGTTTGACCACAGAGCCCAGAGGAAGCCGATCTGCAAATGGAGACCAAATGGCTCCCGTTTCTGCTGCCGTGGCACTCGGGAAAGAAGGGTAGAGAAGGATGTTAACAGAAGAGACATCAACTAGGCAGTAAGTCAGCCGTGTGTTTCCTCTACCTCTATTTCTTCAGTTGTCCAAGTTTCTCACCACTATTGCCTGTTTGTTGCCTCCTCTTCTTTTCTTCCATGTTTTTTCTGTGTTCTTCTAATTTCTTTCGGGCTAATTCGTCTTCTCTGAGCTCATTGCTTTTTGCTTTTTTCCTTGTAAGACTGTCTTCACAATGAAAATCAATTCTTCAGAGCCCTTGAAGGCCACAGAAGAGCTTCTTTCTTTTCATCTTACAGCATCAGGCATAATCTTAAGCATGGTGAGTGACTGCTTCATCTCCATTCATGCCCAGAATTTTTCTTTTCCTGTGCCTAACAGAAAATGTCTAGTTTTAGCACTCTTTCAATGTTTGACTTCTCTGTGGGGGGTGGGGGAAAAGGGCTGTCTTTTAGAAAACTGTTCATATATTGCTATTGACTTTCTATTTTAAAACAAAAGAAGAAGAGAATGAAAGGAGGGTATAGTTTAAACTTGAGAGAAAATTTAGTTGTACTTTAGACTTGAAAGAAAAGTTACTTCACCGTTAAATCTTGGTGTTTTTAAATTATAAAAATATTTCCTTTTCCTGAAGATTAAAGTACATGCATCATTTTCAAATATTTTAATAATAAGGTAATGAAGAAAAAAATTCACTCATGACACCATTATTAAAAATCAACTTCGTTCTTATTTTGGTCTTCTTAATGACTTTCTGTGATTACCTCTACATTGCATTTTTATATAATTGGAATAAAACTAACAATATTTCACAGTTGCAATTTAACAGCTTTATTTAGGTATAATAAGCAAACAATAAACTGTACATGTTAAAGGTCTACAATTTGACACTCCAGACATACCGACCCCTGAGATTTCCCCAAATGTGGGAAACTTGACTGCATAATTTGTGGTAGTGGGGGACTGCCTTCATGCTCTCCCTTACTCTTTAGCTTGGCTGCTGTCCTGGCAATGTTCCTCAAACTTTGTGGGCCCATCTAAATGAAAGAAAAAAGACAGACAAAAAAAAAAAAAAAATTGTACGAATCAAAATGTTTTGACAGATAGATACATTGCCAAACCGTCACCATAATCAAGATAATGAAGATATACAACATTCCCCCAAACTCCCCTCTGTTATCTTTCCTGCCTGATTCTCCTACCCTCCCCCATCACAAGGCAATAACCGGTCTAACTGTCCCTATAGAGTATCTTAACTTTTCTAGAATTTGATACAAATAGAATTACGCACTATGTGCTCTTTTGCTTAGACATTCTAGTAACGACACAGCTTATCTTACTATGGTTTTCACCTGAATGTCCCAAGTGGCTGAAGATCTTGAGCTTGTGCATTTTTGATATTGATATGTCTTCTTGGGTGTAGTATCTACGCAATTGTTTGTACATTTTATAATTGGACTGTTTGTTTTCTTGTTATTGAATTTGAAAGTTCTTTTTATATTCCAGATACAAGTCCACTTAGAGACATTTGATTTGTAAAATATTTTATCCCAGTATGTAGCTTATCTTTTC
>NW_012136414.1:5158380-5159801 GCF_000956105.1 Propithecus coquereli | reverse complement strand
CTTTTGCTGCTCCAGAGACTCACAGTTAGGGTATTTACCTCCTTAGACAGGGGGTATTCAAAAAGTTCATGGAAAATGCACATTATGAAAAAGCTATGCATGGATTTCAAAATTTTTTGCACCAAAATAAACTCATTATAACAAATCTGAACAGGATCTATGAGGCACTATGAAGGGTAAGACTTGTGTTTGAATAGAGTCCCTTTCAGAGCAACATGAATTCTGCTAAAATTGAAGCAAGAACAAACATTAAATTATGATTTGGATGAAATAATGGTAAAATCATTGGTGTTTTATGAAAAGTTTGTGGAGACAATGCCACAAAAAGATCAGCAGGTTACAAAGGGATAACTTGTTTCAGAGAGGATGAGATGATGCTGAAGATGAAGCCTGCAGTGGCAGATTATACACATCAATTTTCAAGGAAAAAATTAATCTTGTTCATGTCTAATTGAAGAGGACCAACAATTAACAGAAAAAACAGTAGCCAACACTATTGTCATCTCAATTACTTAGGCTTACATAACTCTGACTAAAAATTTACAATTGTGCAAGCTTTCCATTTGATAGGTATCAAAGCTATTTTGTCCTGATCAGCTGTAATCAAGGGTAGAGGTTTCAATGGAAAATTTTAAACAAATGACATTGAGATCCGGAAGCGTTTTGTAAAAGAAATGTAAGAGGAGGTGAAACATGGCTTTACCAGCATGATCCTGAATACAAAACACAATCAAAGCAATGGCTACAAACAGGTGGAAGTGCTCCAGTTAAAGCAAATGCAGACCAGTCAACAGCACATGTCATGGCAACAGTTTTTTGGGGATGCTCACAGCGTTTTGCTTGTTAACTTTCTGGAAGGCCAAAGGACAATAAGAACTGCTTATTAGGATAGTGCTTTGAGAAAGTTAGCCAAAGCTTTAGCAGAAAAACACCTGGGAAAGCTTGACCAGAGAATCCTTCCAAGCATTCACCTTACAATCCTGATTTGGATCCTCTGACTTGTTGTTTCTTAATCTTAAAAAAATCTGTTAAGGGCACCCTTTTTCTTCAGCTAATAATGTATAAAATGGCATTGATGTGGTTAAATTCCCAGGACCCTCAGTTCTTTAGGGATGGATTAAATGTCTGATGTCATTATTTACCAAATTCTCCTGAACTTAATAAAGTGTATGTTGAGAAAAAAAAGTTTCAGTTTTTATTTTTTATCTTTTGATTCCATTTTCCAAGAAATTTTAAAGTCCTCTCATATTTAGCCAAACATGTTACTAATTAAGTTAACTCTTTGTTGTTTTGACTTTAATGAGAATTATCTTCCTTAATAACGATGGTCCATGTCACCTAATCACATCGGAACAAGTTCAAAGCCAAACCAAATTAGAGCAGTCAACATATTTGTATAGAGGTGCAAAGCAAATTTTTGT
>NW_012136414.1:5157207-5158330 GCF_000956105.1 Propithecus coquereli | reverse complement strand
AGACAGCAACCAATGTAGTTAAATATACAGCTAATTGGGCAATGGAGTTTTCCCCTTTTAAACTTTGTCTTAGAAAGAAGTTGATAGCTTTTGTTGTGTCATAAGACCTAAATGGCAATCCTGCCTTAGATTTTAAGGACAGAAATAAATGCCAACCTTGTGTGAATGTCTGAGAGTACATTTGATAAAATATGCTGCCAGAAGCCATCAAAAGTGGAAGGGCTTATAGCTCTAATATAAAGCCAGCTTTATTGTATCTGTAGAAATCTGGTAACATACGCAATAAAACATAACAGCCAAATAAAGAATGTTGTTTTCAACTGTTTTCCTATCCACCATCTTACATTTGCAGAGGATTTTGTTTAATTTCCTTTGTTTAGTAAAATACATTGGCAAGGAGCTATTACATAATATTTGCCTATCATAACAAGTCAGGAAAAAAGTATTTTCTGCCTACATTGTTTATTTTAGTGATTTATTCTCTCCTTCTCATCCTTAGTTTCTGACTGAAAAACTCTAAAACCTGGTTTTAGTTCCACTGTAAACCAAAAGACTCATTAAAATTAGCTGTTGTGGTAGATTTTTCCCCCTTCTTTCTTTCCTTCCTTCCCTCTCTCCTTTCTTTTCCTTCTTTCCTCCTTTTTATCTTCAGTTCTTTTTTTACCCTGTCTGTCAACCTGCCTGAATATTTGAAAATGAAAGTGATTCATTAATATCTTCCAAGGTCACTTTTTGTTCTCTGACTCAACATCATTGTAAAATGATCGATATTCTCATAACTAAGTTTGGAACCAGGAAAAAGAGAAAACTTACCAGCAACTGTGTATATAATCCAATTTGTCAAGGCAGCCCACTTACCTTCCACTTGGGTTTAGTGGCTGGCATCTGTTCAGAATGCTCACAAACAAGTCTTATTTTGGAGTTGCACTTGGAAAGCTGCCCAGAGTAGAAATCCTAATTATAGGTCCAAAGACAGTGGTAATATCAGGAAATGCCAGGATAATTTTCAGAACAAGGCACAAATATGGTTTGTTCTATGTTTGCCTATTGAGGACTTTTGGAGAAATTTAAACAATAAGTAACTGTTGAATTGTAGAAAGGAAAACTAATATTTTTTCTAACT
>NW_012136414.1:5156542-5157157 GCF_000956105.1 Propithecus coquereli | reverse complement strand
AGTTTATTGGGACATAACCCCATCATAAGTCAGGGAACATCTGTATATTATCTTCCATGTCTCTATGTAACAAGTTTAATCTTTGTTCTAGCTTCTTGGACATATGGAATATGGTCATAACTGTCTTAATGTCCCTGTTTATAAATTTTATTATCCACATAATTTTGGGGTCAGTTTCAGTGGATTGATTTTTCTTTTCTTTATGAGTTGCATTTTCTGTTTCTTTGGATACCCAATAATGTCTGTTTAGATGCCAGATATTGTAATTTCTTCTTGTTGAGTATTTTGTTTTGTGTTTCTATCAATATTTGTGAGGTTTGTTCTGGGGTATCAGCAAGTTACCTGCACAGAGTTTGATCCTTTCAGCTCCTCCTTTTAAGCTTTCTTGTGTAGGTCAGTACTGCATTTAGTCCAGTGTTTAATGTTTTCCCCAAGGCAAGATACCTCTTCGTACTCCAACTGATAAGCAATCATAAATTTCTCAAGTCTAACTGGGGACAGATATTGATCTTTGTCCCACCCGATCTAAGTGCCATTCTCTCTTTTCCTTTCAGATGATTCTTTCCTCCAGCTTCTAGTAGTTGCCTCACATGCATGAGCTATCAGCATTCACCT
>NW_012136414.1:5136641-5142732 GCF_000956105.1 Propithecus coquereli | reverse complement strand
ATTGCGGATGTTTTGCATTTTGAAAACTAAGGAGCAGCCAAGATCTATTTTTACTTCATTTATCAGGACTATCACATAGCAACTTGATACTTCCAAACAATTAGCCATTAGATCCATCTGAAAGATCTTTTTTTCGTCTCTTATTTTTCAAATGTAAAATGATTTAAGAGTGCTTTTGTTAAGAAAACTGAGTGTAGAAGGAACTGAATAAAAGTTCAAGAAATGTGAATATACCTCTCAGCTTCTCCCTGGCTTTGCTGTGGATCACATGGGAAAGCCTTTGCATTTGCATTTAGATGTGATTCCTCAGTGAAAAGCCAGATATACTCTGTCCTAGTTGGGAGGAATAATGTAGGTCCTTGAGTCTGGGATGAATAAGCCCTTTCCTGTGTGGAAATATCATTAAATTCTCAATGTATTATGTTTTTGTTTATTTTTATTATTCATATAGAATTGATTTTATGTTTGCTTTACTATTGGGCTTCTTTACAAACCTTCTCTAACTTTAAATGGCCTTAGAGTTTTCCTCCTATTTTATATGTTATTCATGTGACATCAAATGTAGATATGTATATGTGGGTGACTAAAGGCTATATTAGCTGGAACAAAACTGGATGCTTTGTTTATTCTTGTTTTGCTAAAGCAATCATAGAAAGTTGAGATGCGAGGGCTATTGGTAATAACATAATCCACTTTCTTATATTACAGATGAAAAGATACACTCAGAGATTTTGATTGGCTTTTCTAAGGAGATGGATGAAGATGGTGAGCAGCTCACATATAACTGAAAACATATTCTAATGTATTTTCCACTATCCTACAGCATCATTCTCCTGAAAGAGTTCTTCGCTAATAGGAGTCACTGTTGGCTCCAGCATTATCCAATCGAATTATTGTACTGAAGCTTTCAGATCCTGTGAAAGTTCTGGTACATGAATATTTGGACACCTCTTCCTACAGAGTTTAGTTTTGTGATAACCTGATGACCACCTGAAGTCAACCCAAAGGCAGCTAAAACAATAGCTCTCATTATAATTCTCGATGTGTTACCTCATAAAGCCACTGGTTCAGATAAGAATCTGTAAATGACTAGAAGACAATGTCACAACTTTTGGGAGAGAGACATTGACTTACACCACAGTCAGCTCTTGTCACAAAGAATATAATCTAAACCTACAGACATGTGAGGGGTAGACTTTGATCTAGGTCAAATTTTATATTTCCATTGATGGATTAGAGGTTCAATTCCAAGACATTTTAGTAAACTGGCTCAACATTATGCATTATCATTTGACAGACATGACCAAGTTCTAGCAAAATATAGAGAATATCTAGAGAAACACAAAAAAATCAAATATATCATTCTGGGTGAATTTTTTGAAAAGTAATTCTTAGCATCTAGCCACTCCCACAGAGAGCAAATAATAAAATAAGCTTATGTTCTTTAATATTTGATTGAGTATAATGATTTTAGCATGCAATAACACTTGATCTTTCTATTTGTCTATTTATAAAAAGCTATATTCATGGAAACAATATTTCATACCATCCATTTCTCATGAGGAAATTTGATCATTTAATTTCCATTTAACACCTTACACTTCACTCTAAATTATGACTAATGATACTTATATCTATTAAATAAGCAAATTTCTCTACTTCTGAATTGAGTTTGAAAATACTGTTTTTTTCTCTTTTTCAAGGATGAGTGATCCAATAATTCATACACACTGCTGTTTTCCTTTGTTTTTCTATATTCACCATTGAAATCATTAAAATTTCAGTAATTGTTAATAATAGTGAATTATTTCCACTTAATATATAAGGTAATGACAGGTAACCAAAGTTCCATATATGATATTCATATAAATTTTAAGAATCTCTTTTAAATGGCTCATGTCAATTCAAACCTTAAGCTAATTTTATACCATTTACTATTTCTTCATTATTTCTAATTTAACACCTAACATACTTCTAAAAATGATGGAATATACCTCACAATAGCAGACATATTAAAAATAACTATTAAAATATAAAAATAAAAGTGATGCAATGTAAGAGGAAAAAGCAAAATCCTAAGCACAAAGTCAGAAAAAGGAACTGTCATAAAACTATTCCAATTTAATATAGTCATGTGCCACATAACATTTCAGTCAATGACAAATGCATATATGACATTAGTCCTGTAAGATTAGAAAGGAGCTGAAAAATTCTTATTGCCTAGTGATGTAACCATTGTAATTTCTTAGCACAATGCATTACTCGTGTTTGCGGTGATGCTGGTGTAAACACACCTACTGCACTGCCAGTTGTATAAAACTATAGTACATAACAATTATGTACAATATGTAATATAGTAGGCCTCCATATCCATGGGTTCTGTATCCATGGATTCAACCAACTGTGGATCAAAAATATTTTTTAAAATTCAGCCAGGCACAATGGCTCATGCTTGTAATCCAAGTGACTCAGGAGGCTGAGGCAGGAGGATTGCTTGAGCCCAGGAGTTCAATGCTGCAGTGAGCTATGATCTTGCCACTGCACTCCAGCCTGGGCAATAGGGCAAGACCCTATCTCTAAAAAAAAAACAAAATTTTTATTTTAAAAATTACACCTGCTCTGAACATGCAGAGACTTTTTTTCTTGTCATTATTTTCTAAATAATACAATATAACAACTATTTACATAGCATTTCTATGTATTAATGTTAGGTGTTATAAGTAATGTGGAGATGATTTAAAGTATATGGGAGGGTATGCATAGGTTATATGCTAATATTATGCCATTTTATGTCAGGAACATGAGCATCCATGGCTTTTGGTATCTTTGAAAGGTTCTGGAAACAATCCCCCATGGATACCGAGGGATGATTTTACTTGATAATAATAATAAATGACTATGTTACTGGTTTAGTTTTTGTGTTTACTGTACTATACTTTTTATCATTATTTTAGAATATACTTCTACTTATAAAATCAAAAAGTTAATTGTAAAACAGCCTCAGGCAGGTCCTCCAGGAGGTTTCCAGAAGTCATTGTTATCATAGGGATGACAGCTCCATGTGTGTCACTCCCCCTGAAGATGAAGAACTTTCAGTGGGACAAGATGTGGAGGCGGAAGACAGTGATATTGATGATTCTGACCCTGTACAGGCCTAGGCTAATGCGTGTGTTCATGTCTTAGTTTTTCACAAAAACATTGAAAAAGTAAAAATAATTTTAAAAAAACAGAAAAAGCTTGTAGAATGAGGATATAGAGAAAGAAAATATTTTTGTATAGCTGTACGTGTTTGTATTTTAAGCTAAATGCTATTATGAAAGAGTAAAGAAAGTTAAAAAATTAAAAAGTTTATAAATTTAAAAAGTTATAGTAAGCTAAGACATTTACTACTGAAGAAAGAGATTTTTTTTTTTTTACAAATTTAGTGTCGCCTGGGTAACAGTGTTTATAAAGCCTACAGTAGTGTACAGTAATGTCCTAGGTCTTCACATTCACTCACCACTCACTCACTGACTCACCTGGAGCAACTTCCAGTCCTACAGGCTCCAGTCATTAAGTTCCTTGTAAACGTATATCATTTTAAATCTTTTATACTGTGTTTCTACTGTACCTGTCTATGTTTAGATACACGAATACTTACCATTGGGTTACCGTTGCTTACAATATCTAGCACAGTAATGTGCTCTACAGGTAAGTAGCCTAGGAACAATAGGCTATACCTTACAGCTTAGGCGTGTGGTAGGCTGTAACATCTAGGTTTGTGTAAGTACAATCTGTGATATTTGCTCTAGGAAGAAATTGCCCAATAACAGATTTCTCAGAACATGTCCCTGTAGTTAAATGGCAGATGACTGTACTAAGTTTAATTTTTACTTTTACTATAGGCAAAGTGGGAGAATATTTATAGCAACTCCATAGTGAGAGGTCTACCATCAGCATCCTCAAAGATCTACATGAATGGGCACTCTTTTAAGTAACTGTAGACATGAAGCAATCACCAGAGGCACTTTAATTCAGACAAAGCCCAGATAGGAAACATCCAGGGGCAGATCTTCCTGTCTGAACGGGGATTCTGGGACCTAAAAAGATGGCTTGAGAATGAGGTACAGTGAAAAGGAGGCATGGTTATGGAGACAGAGGAGTCCCATGATATGTTATTTGCAATCTATTCAGGCTGAGTCTAAAAGCCTGAGAACCAGGGGATCCCAGGTATGATTCTAAGTCTGAATGGTATAAGCTCAGGGGTTCAAAGGCATGAGAACCAGGAGCTCTGATGTCCAAGGGCAGAAGATGGATGGTCCAGCTCATGGAGAGAAAGAGAATTTGCCCTTCTTCCACCTTTTTGTTCTATTTGGGCCCACAACAGATTGGATAATGTTCATTGACTTTGGTAAGGGCAGATCTTCTTTACTCATTCTACTGATTCAAGTGCTAATATCTTCCAGAAACATTCTCACAGACACACCCAGAAATAATATTTTACCAGCTATCTGGGCATCCTTTAGCCCAGTCAAGTTGACACATAAAATTAACTATCACACATGTTCTCTCAGAACCCTGCACATGCTGGCAGGGCTATATTCTTCCTGCCTTCCTTTGTGACTCCTCATTCTTTCAGATACCATTTAATCCTGCCTCCTCCAACAAGTTCACCCTCCTATCTAGGGTAGAGTTAGTGACTCGGGCTCAGAGGTATACCTCCTCATTAGCATTTACTGTACTGTGTTTTAATTGTTGATTTATGTCTCTCTCTTCAACAAAGATGTGTTATAGTTCTTATATGCCTGACATATAATGGAAAATACGTATTTGTCAGATATAGATTGAATAAACAAATAAAGGACACTTTGGCTAAATTCTGAAGTCTGAATAAGATGAGAAACTTAAAGGAATGACAAGCAAAAGCAGCAGTGTGTATGAAAGTCTGAAAGCATAAAAGAGCATGAGGTATACAGAAGGGAAAACACTTCCATATGGAAACTCCTAATGCTCACTTCATCACACTTCTACTAAATTCATAACCATATGGTTATGGGATTTGCTAGGAAGTGGCAGACAAAGAGGTGGGAATGCTCGATTGTAACAGACACTCTTGGTTGGTTGTCTAGTAGCCATTCCTCCCTTCCTCCTTCTAACAAAACTCTGAGTTCAGAAATTCCCTTATGTTTACTCATGTGCTTCAAAAGCTGCTTAGCCCCTGGCTCAGGAGGGAAGAAGTGGGGAGGCCTGTTGTCCTAAGGCAGTCAAGGTAAGTACATTCCCCTTGCCCAGGTTAGCGTAGACGTGAGTGTGTGATGCAACAGACCCTCGCAAGTAGGTGGAAGTCGAGCCGTGTTCTTATGATTGGTAGATACTTTATTCATTTGTATTGGTTAGCCACTACCCACTAATTGGGATAATCTCAGGTTATTATTATTACTACTTAATAATTGTCATCTATTGAGCATGCTAGATTCCAAGCACTACAATGAGTGCTTTACACATTTCATGTATAAAAGGGCCTTATGAGCAAGGTCTTTCTTGTAGTGAGGAGTTTAGGACTTACTTAAATTCTAGACAGCCTATTTCAATTTTAATTAGCTAATACATTTTGTTCAATAGAATCGACCACTCCTTGACCTTAGTAAGTAGAAAAGAATAAGACCTATTTATTACATATACTAGATTAAAAATCAGAGTGAGAGAGGAAGAGAAATGAGAAACGGTATTAAATAGCTCCCTTCCCCATCTCAATCCTGATCACAAGGGAGGACATTCTTTATGATCTGGTATTCTTCCCCAAATGAATGTGGTATTGATGTTAATGAACCCACCATGGTGAAGGCTTGGCTGTTCCAGGACCTCTATTTCAGTCACATGTTATTGCTTATTAATAAACTGCTAGAATGGAGGCAAATCTCAGAGCATGATCTAATCCTCAAAACATGGAGTATAGCAGACTCTTCTTCTAATGGGGACCAGCCTTCTTTTTTTTTTTTTTTTTTTTTGAGACAGAGTCTCACTCTGTTGTCCGGGCTAGAGTGCCATGGCTTCAGCCTAGCTCACAGCAACCTCAAATTCCTGGGCTCAAGCGAGCCTACGGCCTCAGCCT
>NW_012136414.1:5132260-5133206 GCF_000956105.1 Propithecus coquereli | reverse complement strand
AAATTAGTGCTTCCTCGTCTGGCAGCCTCTGTTGGTATTGCACTCTTAGAAATGGTGCAAAAACCCCACTCGTAACTTACCCAGAAGAACTGACTCACATCCTCTCTACTTTCATTGTTTTTCTTCTATGAAGTGGGAAAATGACTTACAGGACTTAGCTAGCACTTCCCCCAACAACAAACCAAATTAATAGAGCCGCATTTCTCTTAGGTCACATTTCTACACAAGAATGTTAACATATTTTCCCGTCTGGCAGGTGGTTTTGGATAGCTGAAACTGTCAGCTTTATTGAAGTATTCATGAAATTGATTTGAATCTTGTAGAGAGTTCTCTTCATCTTCAAAGCCTTAATTTAGTTATTGGTGGATGGATTTCATGCAATTTTCAAAATATATTATCTGTCTCCATTTAAAGGAGCCTGAAAGTTTATATAACCTTGGGTAGGTTCCAGCAACATTATTCTAAGTGACTATGGGAATCGGGGGTCCAACAATTGTAGGCAAAATTTTCATTTATACACCCTAATTTTCAGCTCTAGTCTCCTTATGACTCCTTCTTGAATTATAAATATTTGTTAATATCAAAATCTCCAGTGTAATCAAGAAAACTTTGTCCCCAAATTATTTTTCTCTTCTGTATCTAAGGAAGAGTAGCAATAAATTTAAGCAAATTGCTAGCATGGAAACCCTAAAAATGCTGATACAAACTAAAAGAAAAGTGGTCACAACTTAATGTTATTTTACTTAAAATAACATGAAGAAAATTTCCAATTTAATCATCAATTATCCAGTTTTAAATTTCTTAGAATAATGATTTTCTGAATTTGGTGGATACTCAAGAATACTTTCTATATCCAAATTTTGTGAACACAATTATATGACTTCATTAAAAATTATATCATAGAAGATATTAATTTAATCATCAATTATCCAGTTTTAAATTTCTT
>NW_012136414.1:5128886-5130645 GCF_000956105.1 Propithecus coquereli | reverse complement strand
ATAAAACTACTAGAAGAAAACATTGAAAAATACTTCAGGACATTGGTTTTGGCAAAGATTTCTTGAGAAAGATCTCAAAGTACAGGTAACCAAAGCAAAATTGGATAAATGGTGTCACACCCAAGCTAAAAAACTTCTGTACAGCAAAGGAAACAGTCAACAAAGTGAAGAGACAACCCACAGAATGGGAGAAAATATTCACAAACTATTTAGCTAACAAGGGATTAACAATCAGAATATATAAGGAACTCAAACAACTTAATAGCAAAAACCCAAATAATCCAATTTAAAAATGGACAAAAGATCAGAATAGACATTTCTCAAAAGAAGGCATACAAATAGTCAAAAGACATATTAAAAAAATGCTTAACATCACTAATCGTCAGGGAAATGCACATCAAAACCACAGTAAGATATCATCTCACCCTGGCTAAAATAGCTATTGTCAAAAAGACAGAAAATACAAATGTTAGTTAGGATGTGGAGAAAGTAAAACACTCCCACACTGTTGATGAGAATTAGTACAGCCACTATGGACGACAGTATAGAAGTTTCTCAGAAAACTAAAAATAGAACTTCCATATGATTCAACAATCTCACTGCTAGGTATATATCCAATACGAAGGAAATCAGTATATTGAAGGTATATATGCACTTCCATGTTTAATGCAGCACTATTCACAATAGCCAAATATGGAATCAACCTACATGTCCATCAGTGGATGAATGGATAAAGAAAACGTGGTACATATACACAATGGAATATTATTCAACCATAAAAAAGAATGACGTCCTGAAATTTGAAGCAACATGGATGGAACTGGAAGACATTGTGTTAAATGAAATAAGCCAAGCACAGAAAGACATATATATCACATGTTCTTACTCATATGTGGGAGCTAAAAAAAAAAATTGATATTATGGATGTAGTAAATATTAATAGAATGGTGGTTGCCAGAAACTGGAAAGGGTAGTAGGGAGGGAGGGATTAAGAGAGGTTGGGCACACAAATGTAATAAGCTCTACTTTTTGATAGCACAGTACAGCAACTATAGTTAATAATAATTTATTGTATATTTCAAAATAGCTAGAAGAGAAGACTTGGAATGTTTCCAACACAAAGAAATGATAAATGTTTGAGGTGATGGATATCCCAATTACCCAAATTTGATTATACACATTGTATGCTTGTATCAAAATATCACATGTGTCCCATATATATGTACAATTATGTATCCATAAAAACTAAAAATAAAAAATGCCATGTGCACTGCACATGAATAATAATAACTTATTATTCATATTATGCCACGATATTTTCTTACTGAAAACAAAAACTATGAGATACCTATATGCTTTTAGAGAAACTTGCAGAAAGTTGCTTTGCAGTATAATTTCTGTTACCCCAGACACGATCCTCAAGACTGTGATCTCAACTGGATTTGATTAAAGCTACATTTTTAGTGTTTCTTTGTTTAGCTTGAACTAACCACATAGGCACACTTAAGGCTGTTTCCAAGTAGTTTCTGCACAAAAACACTCTTCTATACAAAACCTGCACTCCCAATTGTGACCATATGAAAGAGAAAACAGTCTGAAAGACCGATGTTTATGTGTTCATAAGACTAAAGTTAGTGATGACTTTTGAATTACTATGGTCTCTATTTTGGTTAATTTGTAGTAAATTTGTATTTTTTAAGGCCCATATGTTTTGAGTATGTAAGTGCTAGACATTGTAAATGAGGTTTGTAAGGTAAGA
>NW_012136414.1:5126163-5127271 GCF_000956105.1 Propithecus coquereli | reverse complement strand
GAAGTGCTATACGAGAAACAAGCCAGTTCTTCCCCTGGGGCCAGGAATAGCCAAGGGCTGCAAGCAGGAGTTGTGATGCAAGGTGAGGCAAGGCATGAGAACCTGCAGACGGCTGAAACATATAAGGCTGACACTCCATATATGGAGTATCAGAGAGACCTGGGTCCATTCCCCCCATTCAACCATGGTGACTGCCCCTCCTACACACCTGCAAGAAGGGAGAGGTTTATTGTCTGTAGAAATTGTACCGGAAATGTCCTGGACCAGCACAGAGAGTAGCGGTGAGGTACAGCACTCGTGTCAATGGGTGAGTCCTCTTCACCCATCCAGATTGGCTGATGCTCCTTCCAAAAAGGCAGAACATTGAAGAACCTTCTCTGGAGAAAAAGACGATGTAAGAATTGGGGTGCATCAGCTTGCCACTGAAACCATTGGTCCTTTGCCTCTTATCCCGTCCTTATGAATCCTTGCAGCCTTATGATTTTCATGATGTAGAAACAGTCCAGCACTTATTGCTCTGTGACCATGTTAGAGATGGAATTATGTAGCTACTACATTTCAACCAGGAGAAGGGTGAAAAATATTCTGAGATAAGGGAAGGAGAAGTTACTCCCTAGGTGGTTCTGTTTTAGAGATAAGGAAATTGTGGTTTGTAAGCTGTAACATTTCTTATTTATGAAGCGGTTAGACTTCTTATTTCTAAGTGACAACTCAGAAGAAAAACACCTCCCCAGCAGAGTTCAGAATTCCTCTCCCAGAACAGGCTTATCCCTATACCCCAGATTCAGCATCTTCCTGAAGACAGCCAAATATACACGCTTTCAAAAGTTGTCCATTTGATGCCTTTGCTGTATTAATCATTGTCTTTTTTAAAAATGTACTATTATTTCTGTAGATTAAATACAGTTAAGTTGGTCTTAATTAAGACACTATAACTCACAGAAGGTAACTATTTCCCTTACTTCCAAATTTTGGAGAAGCCATCTATATATGTAATTGTAGTTGTATTTAGCATATATAATCTATATGCTAAATTGTTCTGTTGTTAGAAGTAAAAATTATGATTCATCTAAAGAAGTTTTATTAAATACATCTTTTCATCACTCTG
>NW_012136414.1:5122639-5124518 GCF_000956105.1 Propithecus coquereli | reverse complement strand
TCGCTCTGAATTTCCAAGCTGAGAAGAGCTCAGCCCCACCGACTGGCAAGCATTCAGTCTGGTGTTCTTTCCACCCTCTGCTACAATTGCCATCTCACTTTCAGTTGGAGGAAACCGCTAACTCAGATTAACATCCGAATAGAAAAACAGGATGACAGAAAAAATAAAAAAGAGCTTCACTACTGTGAATTGGCTTAGCTATTCTCCAGTGGTAGAACAATCTTACCCCTGACAAAGATGCAAAGTGTTTCCTCTCTCATGTGGGCTCTCTTATCTCCCAGACCTTAGTAAATATTTATAATACGACATGTGGCAGTGTAGGGATTCAAGTGTGACTTCTACGCTGCTGCACCAGTGACCAAGTTAAAACTTCAAGGCCTCCTCATGTCACAATCTGCTCGTGTTAGAATCACCTCGATGCCAAATGCAGTGCCCATCGCACTCCTGTTTGTGCCATTACCCTCAGGTATTCGTAACCTCCTTTGAGGATTGTCTGATGTATTTTATCTTCGTATTCCCAATGACACTGTGCTAAGTATTTGCTCTTCATAGATGTTCAGTCATTTGGTGTTAACGAGAAGAAAGATAGACAGACGTGGATAAGTATATGTGAGCTGGTATAAACCTTTCTTTTCCCAGGCTAAACGAAAAGAATATTATTTATTTGTGTTTGGGGGTTTGAAGTTGCCCAGTGATATTCCTCTCCCTAACACATATTGGGACCCACTGAAGGAAGCCAGGAGAATGGAGGTAAAGACATGTTGGAAGACATGGATGGCCACAAAGTACATCCTCGTAACGTACTCCAGAGCTAGGCAGACTAAGCACAGGCTCAGCAAGGCAGCCACCGTCTCATGGAAACCCAAAGGTTCAATAAACCAGTTCTGTTAGGAGGCGACTTTATGCTGAAGTCTAAATCAATACTTCTCAAACTTCACTTTGCCTAAGAACCACCTGGAGAGCTTATTAGAAAATCCAATTGTCAAGTTCCTACTGACAAGGCATTCTAATTCAGTGGTCTGGGTAGAGCCAGTTATCCTCGCATTTTGAGATATAGCTCTATACTTTATCAGGGAACAGATTTGTTACAACAAGGCACCAAACACTGCAGCTGAACAAACAGTATTCTCTTTCTTCATATGGCAAGGTTGCCTCTTCAAAGAGCAATAGCATGCACAAAATTCACTGAGCAATTTGTAAGAATCTACTGATCTTTATCAGCAGGTGGAGATGAATATTTAGTTAGCTAGTCAAGTCCATGCTGCCTCTCAAAGAGCTTTATCACACCAAGTAGCAGAAAAAGGACAGCATCTGCATCGGAACATCGCGGGGGCACAGATGTGTGCTTGGGCTTGAGAAACACTGAATATACATCAAATGCTTTGCTATTATGTGGCCATAGTAAGAGTGCTGTAAGCCATGCAAATCTGACTGGGCTTTTTTCCTTTAGAAAACTGATTTTTCAACCTGAAAAGTAACCAGTCTTATTTAGGAAACGTTCGTTATACTAGAGTTTTAATTCTTTCAAGCTTTCCAAATGAAAAAAGGTTGATTCTTTTTAAGCCACTTCTCCCACTGCCCCTATATACACAGAAATATCTTGGAAAAGAACTGATTGTTGGAGAGGATGAAGCTTAGGGTCACTGACAAATGGCAATGAAGAATTCTCCCAGCCTTAGCTCCCAGAGGACACATTTGGTGCTGGTAAGGGTGCAATTCTAATGTTATTGCCACCCCCAATGCTCTGGTCCTTGTCTCCCTACTTGCCAATGAGAAAAAGTTGCTGGGATGTGAAAAGTGATCATCAAAGTGAAAACTCTTCTTTGTTAAAAGCAAAATGGACCAGGTGCAGTGGCTCACATCTGTAAATCCCGTCACT
>NW_012136414.1:5118964-5121454 GCF_000956105.1 Propithecus coquereli | reverse complement strand
GACTTGATTGAACAAGGCTGCAGTTTCTCTGGAAGGAGAACTGGACACAATAGCAGAGACTTGAGTAGTCACCAGAGCTGTCACTAACTGGCACCTGAGACCCTGTGCCACTCAGCCTCCTTGCTTCACCATAATCTCACCTGCAGAGTCAACAAATGAGAACTGATCATTTATCAAATCCCTGTAAAACAGTATGTTAAGCACTCAAAAAAATCATTTATCTTAAGCAACTATCTTCCAGGCCAATGATAAGGAATATTACATCTGCATGTTATAAGAGTTCAGTGAAGGCAAACTCAACTGTTAGCTTAAATAATTTGAGAAAACTGAAGGATAATTGTAAGCATAATGAATGAATTCATTATAACAAAATAATTATATTCCTATTGAAGAAAAAATAATATTGGCTAGCACCTGTTGCACCCTAACAATAGCCAGGCATTGTACTAAGCATTTTAAATGTATTATCTAATTTAATTCTCACATTTATATAAATTTGGCATCATTACCCTCACTTGGAGATAAATTTACAATTGAGCTAAATACCTCACTAAAAGTCAAATGCTCTGATGAAGCACATCTGAGAATCAACTCTGATTCTGAAACTTTTGCCACACTGTGGTGGTCTGCTCAGCTTTCATTTGACATGAGTGTATGTCTTCTTGTGCTTGTATGGGATCTTGGGTAAGGGAGATGTAGATTCGATTCCACAAGGGTAATTATATTCTACTCCAGTTATTCTGAGCATCTACCACTCACTCATGGCTCTGACTCTATTATCCATTACTTCCATCCCGGGGCATACATGGAGAGGGGGGAGAAAGCAGAAAGTAAATGCAATGGTAAACTGAGATGCTTTGGGTTTGTGAGACACAAAAGGACAGATGAAAACCTTCAAAAAGTCATCAAATGCATTTTACTTCTTATCTCCTCATTGTCTTATTCCATACTCCTTTACGCAATCATAGATAACAGTATTTTATAAGCCTACCTACTCAAGAGCCATATAATTCAGACTGATCCCAGGATAGCCTGTCTAGTAAGTCAAAGGAAAATCAGCATAGAATTTTGATAACCCTCTGAATAGATAACCATTCATTAAATTAATGACAGTTGACATGACGCTTATTTGGTTTATTTTTGAATCATTACTGGTGGGGAGGTAAAACTTCTTAATTCAATATCCCAAGTATTTATAGAACACTAACTACTAATATGTAAGTCACATTATATGCATATTTATAATACTCCCTTAGATAGTATCACAGATAATAAGAATCTATAAGATACGTGAATAAAATGTATAACACTGTTATACACAAGCAGATATTTAAATGGAAATAGAACAGGAAACAGACTTAAGGAATACAAGGCTACAAGACAACATCATCTTAATATTTTTCATTTTCTTTGCCATCAGTAAGATCTTTGCCATTGTCATTAATTCATTCAATAAATATGTATTAATATGCACCAGAAAAATGTGCTAGGACCCTGGGAATCCAGTGGTAGAGAGAAAGAGAAATGGCTGCTTCCTTCATGGAACTTAGGTGTCATATTTTTCATTTTCTATTAAATCCATGGGGATTCCTAATTGATTTGAAACACACGTAATATGCAGCTTATCTTCATCTATGTTTCTCTCTTGCCCTCATTTGGTCTCTGTTGTACCTTCTGCACCTCATTTTTATCCAGAAACTATCCAAGCTGCTCAAGGCTCATTTGCTTGAAAAAAAAAAAGATAAAAAGCGGGGGAAGAGAAGTGTCAAAAAATAAACAGAGAATAAGCAAAATATTCTCATCCATTCTCTGTAACTTTCTCTTCTAGATTTAGAAATGTTATTTTACACGTTCTGTGTTGGGGTTAAGATAAGTCTGAGTTATCCCAGGAGTTCTGTCCAGATGCAGGAATAGGGTGCTGTCAGCCTTTCGATGCATGTAACTGCATGTAGCTATGAAGTAGTACATAAGTACGTGTTGTTTCTACCATATCTAGTTCCAGTCTTCTGAGTAAGCCACCAGTCCTGCAACAGAATTGCAAGCTATTCTTCTTGAATGCAACAATATCTAATTGATACAAACCACCAGTAAGAAACTATAGGCACCTACTGCCTGTTAGATCATTGCTGCACCCCCAGGGCCTAGCAGAGTGCATGGCGTACAGAAAGTACTCAATGATCTTTACTAAAGGAATGAATGAATGGATCTAGAGTTCATCTATATACAATTACTAAAGCATCACTTACTGACCTCCCACTATGTGGGAAGCTCTATCAAGTCTCTCAATTTCAATTGATTTTCCATCCCATTTCCATCCTTTTGTCTGTTTCCCTAGTCTGTTTTATTTTGTGTTCCAAGATTCATAATGTACAGGTTAAGCTATTAGCTGGACTCTCATCCCTGCATTGTGCGTATTTGGTTCCCAGCCTCTACTTTGATTTTTGTTGTTGTTTTCTTTTTGTTTTTGTTCTCTGTGAACTCTCTTATTCT
>NW_012136414.1:5116492-5116959 GCF_000956105.1 Propithecus coquereli | reverse complement strand
TGACAAGACATGTAACATTTCCACTAGAACCCTTTGTTCTGTTTTGAACATATAAAGAAGGCAACACTATTTGTGTGATGTGGTTTTATTCCATACCCCAAATTTTCTTGCTACTCTGCTTTTGCATATTAACATAGCAGTTGAAAGACAGAATGTGGGTCATGAATTAAGCTACAAGCTGAAATGTGATAAGCTCTTTAGCTCCTTTTTACTCACTATGTACTGCCTTGTTCCAGATGATCTCCTTTATCCCTCCTGTCCTAAAAATACAAGTCTCGTCTTTGGCATTTTCCCTTGAGCATGTCCTGTCCAAATCCTTGTGGCTCCCCATCTGAAAGTACTCATGACTGCAACTAGAGTTGAGTTGTATTAAAATGCAAAATTTAATCATATATTTATAAAGTAGTTTTATGAAGACCTCAAAATTATTGCTCTGGTGCATCAAATGTTCCTAAGAAAAATGCAAT
>NW_012136414.1:5107575-5113485 GCF_000956105.1 Propithecus coquereli | reverse complement strand
TGCCTGGTGAACTCTTTTCCTACCTCCACGTAACACAGTGTGAGGTCACATGTGTTCTGTTCTGTTTTTCTTCCTAATATGACATTTCTTCAGCAAAAATATTTAAGTAAAAGAGAATACCTTAACCCTCTTAAATTAATGAATGTGGGATATAGAAAGACAAACTCATTTTCTTCTTTACCCAATTTCTTTAGTAAAATATGAGGACAAGTAGCAGCCCATAGACCTATGCAAGGCCCCCGAGAGAAAAAAATGATAGTTTTTCCAACCAATATCTTCCTAAATCCTGCCCCCATGTCTTACCATAAAAATAGACACAGATTATCTAGAAATTGCAAAGCATATATTAAATCAGTCTGTTTTCCTATTTTCTCCGTCTCCACAACTGCTGTCATAGCTCACGTGACATCTCTTCTCTCTGAGGTGGTTTGGCTTTCTAATTGATCTTCTGCCTTTTTCTTTTATCTCCCTGTCATCATTGAACAGTCATATTCCTTTCTTTTAAACATAAATTGAACCTGCCCTTCCTGGTTAAAACTCTCCAAAAGTTTCCCAATGCACTCAGAATAAAATTCAAACTCCTTAACCTAATTGGAAGAGGAGGTTACAGTGCTCCCAAAAGAGTTGCAAGAGAACTAATTACTACAAAAGGAGAATATATCACCGATCTCCTTCGTTCTTGAGATCTACCTTGGATAAAATGAAGTTTTTGAGCCCAGCAAACAAATCCTATTTTTGAATAATATTTTCTAGAATCATAAAAATTTCTGTGATTTTCTCCCCTTTCCTAACCCAGATTTTATCCAGTCCTTGTTTGACTGCTCTAGATTCAACTCTGCTCAAAGATACAAAGGAAAAGACCCTTTTTTTACACTTGATCTTGGAACATTATTAAAAAAAGTTACACACCTCTAAGTGCAGCATAATGGTAATTTGCAAGAGACTCTACCTCAAAAAAGAAAAGACAAGACTGTATATCTGAGACAGATTCAGGACTTCGTGCTCTAACTGCCACCAGTGCTTTTAATGCACATATTAAGAGTTTAATGAAGAGGGAACTACAGAGGGAAGCATTTTCTTATTTGAGGGAATACCAAAATCACTGGCTGAAGTTAGAGGCATGGGAAAAACTGCAATTAGAGAATCAGGAGAAAAAAGAATCATCGGAGCTCTTTGTTGGTCAACGTTGAGCTCTGAGACAAGTATAATGAACTTAAGCTCAGTGGGTGTTTCCCTACCAGTTAAAATAAGAGGCCTTAGGCGACCTCAGGAAAAGAGTTCAGGCTGTTTGACTTTTCTTCCTAGCATGTGACTAGAGATTCTGAGACCAAATATGCCTCAGATAAGTTCCTTAAAAACCCTGTATCTCTGGTCCATATGTTCCCCGTTCCTCAGGGTCAGCCTCTGGGAAAGTGGGCATTCGTCTTGGGGATCAATAGCTTTCTGTGCCCACTGCAGAGAAACCACCTCCTATTCCCTTCTCCTTACCTGTTCTCATGCATGAGAATAACCTGTAGTTTTGGAAACTAGGCATGCCCCTGCCACTCCCTCAAAGATTACGATTTGATACTGGCATGGGTCCCAGAATTTAAGAAAAATAAAAAACAACTCTCTGTACCATTCTGATGATTACCCCCAGCTGAACCACAACCCAGCAGAACCGGAGGAACAGTGCAAGATTGTACTCACCTTAGCTGGTAGAGCCACGGCCGTGTCTTGAGATCCTGCAGGCTCTGCTGCCCCCTGGTGGTAACTATGAAATGTACCCTACCCCCTCTCTAGTCCTAGTTCCCCAATAAAATCAAAGAAATATCTGCTGAGAACCAACTGTATCAAAAGTATTGCGTAGGGAGCTGTGACACAATGCCATATGACATATTTCTTCATCCATATTTTAGAATTCAAGAAAATAGTCATCCTCCTTGAAACAGCTTCAAATACCTAACCCAACACTTACATATGAAACTGCCACTACAATTTTGATCGGAAATGCAGAATAAGCAAAAATTAGTCTGTGCTAATAGAGGTTTAAAACCAAAGCTACACAATCAATAATAAATATTGTTAAAGTAAAATGGATTATTTTCTTATAAATTATAGTATTTTTCCTCTTTTCAAAACATACTCTATTTAATTCCTTAAATAAAAGTCTTTTTTGGTGCTTCTGACCAACCAAAAATAGGTACATTAGAGTCTGAAACTACACTAAAAAGAATGAAAGATGGACCGTCTTTTAAATGTCTAGTCTTTTCATCAACTATTTCTACTTGTTAGTCAAAATGTTCACAAAAAAATGAGTTATAAGTGAATTCCAGAGTTTCTTTTTTTTTTTTGAGCATCCCTGAAAATTGCCTCTAAATTGCTACTCTCTGCTTCTGAAATTGGAAGACCATGGCATATTTTCCAACTTATCTAATATTTCTTCTCCTTCGAGTCTGCTAAAGAATCTTTTTTGTCATCGTGTGTTTCATTTAAAGAAGCATTTACTAATAAGATCATTTTCACTTTGTGGGAAGACATCTGTTTCCAATTCAATTTCTGGAAGCAAGGCAGAATTCTGAGCAATTCACAACTCTTTGGCCGTTTTCCATCTTTGTTTCCACTGGTAGAAACAGCCTTCTTAAATGTTCAACTGTTCCAAATGAATTAATAATATATTTAATTTATGTTCATGTCTAATCTAATGTTCCCAAACTGGGATAATTTCTACTCAAAGACTTCCTACAGTTGTTTTGTAGTGCAAGGTGTTCCGTATATTATTTTTTTATGTGGCTGCCTATCATTATAAACACAGAAACCACATTTTAATATATCTAAATCTGTCTTTGATACTTATCTGTCCTTTGACACTCATAAATTAAATATGCATTCAGGGCCATGTGGGTGTTTTTCCACTGTAATAAACTCTAGCGAGATCTGAGGAGTTATTAAATATAACCTTGGGCTACAAGGGAGTAACTCTGACATATGAATGTATCTGAGATGCTGGAAAATTTAACTTATTCATTGCCTGTCTTGAAAGTTCTAAAAGTTTCAGAGCATTTTAAAACTGCCCTACATATGTCTTAGAAAACTTAAGATCGGTGCCTTCTAAGAGTTAAAATGTTTAGAACAACATATAAAGACATGACGAATAAATAACTTAGAGTTGGAAGCCAATAAATAAGATTGGCACTGCCACAGACAAACAAACAAACAAAAAAAACAGCTGGGTGCTCATCAGTTAATTTCAGTTTAATAGCGAGTACATGTGGTGTTTGTTTTTCCATTCTTGTGATACTTCACTTAGCATAATGATCTCCAGTTCCATCAAAATTGTTGCAAAAAGCCTTAATTCATCCTTATTCACGGCTGCATAGTATTCCATAGTATACATATACCACATTTTGTTAATCCACTCATGTATTGATGGGCACTTGGATTGATTCCACATCTTTGCAATTGTGAATTGTGCTGCAACAAACATTCAAATGCAGGTGTCTTTTTGATAAAATTACTTCATTTCCTTTGCACAGAAGGAAGTAAAACTCAGTGGAAATCAACTAGTGGGAGGGGAGAAGGGGATGGGCGAAAACCTACCTAACAGGTACAATGAACACTACCTGGGTGATGGGCACACTTAAAACCCTGACTCAAGCATAACAAAAGCAATCCATGTAACCATAAACATTTGTATCCTTGCGATATTTTGAAATAATAAAAAAATATTAAAAAATCACTCAAACGAGGCCCTGAAACTTTCCTATGATTCCCTAATTTTTAGCTTCTTTGAAATACAACAAATTTAATGAACTCATCTTTTCTTGATTTAAAAAAAAAAAGCAGCTGGGCTTCTGACTGTTTTGAGGTCAGTGAAAGCTAAGGAACAAATTCCCCTGGGCACCAAATGGATTAACTGTTATGTTTATTTTCTGAATCTCAACGTAAGGGTATTTTTAGGACTGAATTTCTCTTTGCTTAATGAACGACTTTATAGCTCTTTCTGCCTAGAATATTCTAACACCTGATAGTCATTTCTGACCCGCTATGAGCCCCTATTCCACCATGCACCTGATAATTCCCTAATTGTTTCTAAGACTCACACTGGGACACACTTTGTGAATTGTTTGTTAACCCAAGCCCAATTGTCAATGATTGAATTTTGTATAACTTGGTTAGAATGGACTAGAAAAAGGTAACTGTTCACTTTTCTATCATCCCCAATTAGTCTAATAAGGAACTTGGCAGCACAGACTTTGTTTAATTTTTAAATCCTCAGAATGAGGAATTATGCCTGACACCTAATCAGTGCTAAAAAATTATTGGTTGAACGAATATAGATAGCAACACCATAAAGACAAAGTCAATTTCCTCTGCACATAAAATTAAAGATTATTTCTATGAAGTTTGTGCATTGTTGCAATAAGGAAATATGCCTTTTATTTGCTTTTACAAGTTTAATTTTGGGAACAATTTCATTTATGCAAATATTTGCCTCTATTGTCAAACTCTAGCTGAAACAATTTTTGTTATCTATGGTTGATACACAAAACTTGTAACTTCTGGTAGCAAAGTTAATTAAACAGAGTTGAGTAATCTTTTTTTTTTTTTAAATTTGTAACAGGTTTAACCCTGATTAATAGGTTTTGGCCTATTGTTTTTACTAAACTTAATTCTCAGAACTTATGTCCTTAAATACAATGCTTTATATACAATAAATGTTCAAATGTTAATTAAGTATTTAAGGTAATAGAAAAGAATAACTTGGGTAAATTAGTTCCTTGCTGCCTTATCTACAGCAAATTTTGCCCTACTCCACTGATTCTCTATTAGATAAAATTCCTCAGTACCAAATCTTATAAATTCTGTCATATTATCTATCCTTCAGGATTCCTGGGAGACAGAGTGTTGGAATCTAACATTAAAGTCTTGCATGTCTGCCTACAGGTTCACATTTATCAAAGGGAGTAAGGACATAAAGTACCTTAAAATAAACTCTACTACAGCACAGGTTTTAAAATCTGACTATTCTACACACGATCCTGATTGTCATCTTGCTTCCCTCTTCTGGAAATTCAGGAGGCCAAAGTCAAGATCAGGCGAAGAAAATGCAAATTACAACAGGAGGAGCGAAAGGGGCTCATAGAATATTCAACAGAGGGCCATTTAGCTTTTATGATTAGGAAAACATTTACCTCCTCTAACAGTGAAGATTACATGGGACTACTATGTGATCTGTTGGTCAAACTCAAGTTCACTGTTTACACCTTGTATAGCTGACTGGAATTGGAATGGCTGTTGTCTGTGTTTCATAAGCTGCCACCTACTGCTTGCCGTGACTTAATACTTTCCTGTGCTTGATGAATCAGTCTCTTTCCTAGATTTCGGAAATTTGGAACAGAAAAACACAGGGACTAAGAGTCTCTTGCACAGAGCCATATTCAAAGCTCTACCTCAGGGAGACCAGTCCACCTATCACTGCTGCTGGTTGTTCTGGCTCTATCTGTATTCCTGCTCAACCTCTGTGGAAAGTAGTATGGAGATATCACAAAGAACTAAGAGTAGACCTACCATTTGATCCAGACATCCTATTACTGGGCATCTACCCAAAAGAAAAAAAGACATTCTATGAAAAAGACATCTGCACTAGAATGTTTATAGCAGCACAATTCACAATTGCAAAGATGTGGAAACAACCCAAGTGCCAATCAATACATGAGTGGATTAATAAAATGTGGTATGGAGTACTTACTCAGCCATAAAAAAAATGGTGAACTACCTCTTGTATTATCCTGGATGGAACTGAAGCCCATTCTTCTAAGTGAAGTATCACAAGAATGGAAAAACAAATACCACATGTACTCACCACTATGTTGGTACTAATTGATCAACACTTATGTGCACATATGTAAGTAACAATCACTGGGTGTC
>NW_012136414.1:5105241-5107525 GCF_000956105.1 Propithecus coquereli | reverse complement strand
GGAATCACCTTTTCTTTTTATCGGAATGCACACTCTAATTGCAGAAAAGTTTCAGGTTCGTTGTAATTGCTCAGGCCTGAAGGAGTCATTTTTAATGATTTTCTGTTGTTTTTTTCTGTTTTAGTTTATATCTCTCACCACACAGATTGGTGCTGCTCTCATCTTGTGCACACATTATCAATCATGCCTTCTGCAGCTGCTTGGGACTGTCCTAGGAGAGAAAGAGGTGGGCATGCCAATTACTTTCTATATATAAAGACAGAGAATAACTTCCTGGCTAACTTCTGCTTCAGGATGGGTGCCTCCAATCTTTAAGACCAATGAAAATGAGTGGCACAGGTATTAACCTAGCTGGCACAAAAACCGTGTCAGACTAAATAACCCGTTAATTGCCTATAATCAGTATGGAGTCAGCTTCACACATCAACACTTTACAGAGCTGACTGTCAACTTTATATCAACAACTAAATGGTCAGTATGAAAGCTACCCCTAAAACAACAACAAAAGCTAGTAACTGGCAAGTGCTGACCGGGTTGAGTTAGAATAATGTGAGAATGGTAACTTTTGGTGCAAGCTGGATAAAAGGAGCAGGAGCAGATGGGCAATTTAAGTGTTCACATGTTTCATCTTTCATAGCAAGACATCCACATGGCAATGGATGTCTTATTTGACTGTAAGATAGGCCACTGCAGAATCCCAACTCTATTATTCAAAATTCTGGAAGTTCTGAAGTTTCTCCAAATGGAGGCGAATACAGATAGCAGCCTGTTCATTGGTTTATGTTTTCAATTCACAAGGTAGGTGGTAATATTCACCCAACATCTTCCTCTTTATATGTCTTGAATGCACACTGGCTATTCTTCTTCGGGGCTGTCACAGTGCCTAAGATTAAGCTTGTTGTTGCATTTTATGACCAATCAAGAATTGTCTGGCACTCTGGAGTCATGCAGGAAACTACTCATTATCCATTTCTTTTTGTCTGCTAAGCCAACTTGTCTCACTCACTATGTCTCGCTTTGCCTTTATTCGTCCTCTCCGATCTAGGAAAAATTCTTCTTGCTAGCCTGTTGTCTGTATAATCTTCTTAATATGTTTTGTCATTGAATTGGATCATTAGATTACAGAGAAAGCAGAAATTTTAAGAACATTACTGTTAGCCCAGAGCCATGCACAAATACGTCTTTGTAAAACACACTGGACAATTAAAAGTAGTCAAAGGGCTTTGTAAGCCATGCCTCACCAGACAGCACAGAGAACACAGATACTCCGGACTCAGGGACATTTGACAACTTGCTTATGATTGACTTTATATATTTTTCAGGAGAGAAAAAGAAATAATAGGCAGGTGGCACATAAAGAAATGAATGGTGCTCAAAAAAGAAGATAGTTAAAAGAAGATGATCACCATCTCAAGGAACACCAAAATCAGAATTCAATGAACCCAAAAGAAACGTGAGTATTTCCAGTGGGATTGAAACAACCTGTAGCTATTGTGTTTCTCTTTGCCTTGAGAGTTCAATTATTTGTGTTTTTCTGAGACTGCTGATATACGATGCAGTTGTTGAGCCTCCTTCATTTAAAGCAAAAACTGGCAGCCCATTGATGGCGTCCAGAATTGATGCGACTCTCATATGAACCTCTAAGTTGAGAGTCATAGATTTATTCGAGCTGGGAGGCATTTGGGGATCATTGAATCAAACTGCTCATATCACAGCCATTTATCCAGGGAGAGCAAATGACTTGCCCAGCTATTTGGCAAGAGAGGCAGATCTCGCACACAGAACCCCAGACTCCCAGGTCAGTGCTCTCGTAGGGCCATTATGCCATCAATATATTCTTTTTAAAGTCACTTACACATATGACAGGAAGAAAGAAATAAAGAAAAAGAGAGAAAGAAAAGAAAAAAGAAGAAAAGAAAAGAAAGAAGGAAAGAGAGAAAGCGAAAGAAAGAGGAAAAGAATAGAAAAGAAAAAGAAAAAAAGAGCCTCACTGAAAAGAACACAACACTAAAGGAAAACTAAAAAAAAAAAAATGCACATTAATGATAACCAAGGTCTAAAAAAGGCATCCATGCCTCACACTTGATTTTTAGACAGACTGATCTTTAGTTTGGACAAACTCCTGGGCGTACATCAGAGCTCCTGGCAAGAACCCGCCAGTGATCCCTCGCGGATGCCTTACCCTGCCTGGTGAACTCTTTTCCTACCTCCACGTAACACAGTGTGAGGTCACATGTGTTCTGTTCTGTTTTTCTTCCTAATATGACATTTCTTCAGCAAAAAT
>NW_012136414.1:5084183-5093508 GCF_000956105.1 Propithecus coquereli | reverse complement strand
TGCAATGCGCACCACCCGAAGGATGGACATATTTGAAACTCGGACTTGGGGCGGGGCAAGGGCAACATACGTAACTTAAACATCTGTACCCCCATAACATGCTGATATAAAAAAAAATATTACCTATTTTTACCAAAAGTTAAAATGAAATTCAGAGGCTTGTTATTAAAAGAAATTTAGTCTGTAAGAATTAAATACGTATTAGTGAGAATGGTTGTGATGATGTGGATGGGTTCATGCTGCAATCCTGAATTCAATTGCTATTATTAATACCATTAGACTACAATTCGGCCTATGGAGGACTAAAATCCTGTTTCAACTACAAGTATATCTCAATATGATACATGGTTAAAAAATCTAACAGTGTAGCCAGCCATTCCTACCAACTTAGTTGGTCACTTACTTTTTGTTTGGTTTTATTTTTCTGTTTAGCTCCTTTCCCTTGTTTTTGAAATGATTTCTTAGGGTCAGTCCCAACTTCTTTGGTTTCTTTCTATTTATTAGGGAGTACTTATATATTCAAAATTAAATATATTTGCATATATATATTTATCTACATATATAATTTACATGTATATGTATGGAGACATTACAAACTGTGCAGCAACTTCTGAACTAATTTAAGAACTAGAAAATCACCAGTACTGTGTAAACTACCTGACCCAGAGAAAACCACCTTCCAAAGATGTGCATTTCTTTCTGGGTTTTTTGGTTTTACCACAAAGAATCCCTAAACTACATATTCCTTTTGTTTGATTTAAGCCTCTTAGAAATGGTATTACACTTTACATAGTCTAAGTAAAATTGTACCATACAAGCTAAACAGACAAGTGAGACTTTATCTAAGGTTACTGCGATAGAGTAAAGACGACAGCAATATGGAAGAAAGAGTGAACTATGTTGAAACAAAAGGAAGAAGAGTTTTTCAACACTGTTTTCCGCAGAACTAGTGGAAAAGTTCTGAAGAACACGGGGGGAGATGAGTAAATGCAATTAGGCCATCCCTGTTTGCCGATAAGTCTAAACTGGGGGAGAGTAGCAGTTAGGCTCCTACCCTCCCTGAGAGGCCTAAGAGATAAGGACGCTGTCTTTCTTGACATCACATTTCAAAGGATGGCTCCCCAGGTCCTTGAGAAAGACATTCATTGCTGGGTTGTAAAACCAACCAGAGGCTGAAAGATTTACATCTCAAAGGGGAAGAGAAAGAACTTACAATTGCAAGTTTTCTAAAATAAATGCCCTAAGGAAAGGGAAGCCAGGGGCTTAGAGTCGGGAACAAACCTTTCTAAAGTTTAGTCAAGCTGAAAGAAAATGTTAAGGTGATCTTGGTCAAAATATACTTCCAAGTTGCTTGTTTTCTTAATGTTACATTTCAAAGATTTACCCATATAAGTGTAACTGTAGTTTGTTCATATTTACTCCAGTATAATATCTCATTATATTAATATACTACATTTTAATATCTATTTTTTGTAGATGAATATTTGGATTGTTTCCATTTTTTTTTTCTGGCTCTATGGACAGGGTAATTTTAGTCGTTTGCTGGGGCTGCCATAGCAAAATACTACATAATGGCTTAAACAATTGTGAAGTATTAAGAGGTGGGGCCTTTGGGGGAGTGATTAAGTCTGGAGGGCTCTGCCCTGACAAATGAATTAGTGCCTCATAAAAGGGCCAAAGGGATGTAGCTTAAACACTTTTCCCTTCCATCTCATCTGCCATGTGAAGACACAGTAACAGGCATGCCAGGGCCTTGATCTTGGACATTCAGCTTCTAGAACTCTGAGATGTAAATTTCTGTTCTTTATAATTACCCAGTTTCAGGTATTTTGTTCTAGCAGCACAAACAGATTAAGACAACTGGTAAGATATAACGATACATTATTTGTATAAATGTCATAACATGATCTCAAAATATGTATAACAAACATTAACAGAACTCAAATGAGAAAGAGACAAATTCAAAATGATAATGGGGGTTTTAAGCACAAGTCTTTCAATCACTAATAGAACAAGTGGAGAAAAACTGAGTAAAAAATCAAAATTTGAATTACTCATTAATAGACTTAACCCCCCCACACACATACACCCCTTCACAGAACATTTGTAGAATATGTTTTCTGAAGGACAAATGGGGAAGGTAAAAAAAAAGATCATACGCAGCCACACAAGTAATGTCTCCACAAATTTCAAAGAAACGAATTGATATAGGTGGTATTTTCTAATTAATCTACAATTATAAAAAGAAATCTATTTGAAAAATCTCCATATATTGAGAGGCAAGAAATATATTTCTAATTACCTATGATCATAGAAGAATCACAATGGAAATTAGAAAATATTGTAATCGAATCAAAAAATATTACATTATTTTAAAAACTTGTATATTTCTGTTAAAATATACTTAGAGAGAAATGTGTGTCCTTAAAAATGCATATTACTAGTAAAAAAAGAAAAGCTGAAAATTAATCATCTGAGTTTTCATCTCAGGAATTTAGAAAGAGAATGGTAAATTATACTCAATGAAAATAGAAGAAAAGAAATATTATAGAACTATAAGTAAAGAAATATAAAAAGATTAATAAAACTGATAAATCTTTGATAAGACTAAATAAAAATTAAAGGACAGAAGACACAAATAATCAATATCAGGAATTAAAAAGGAAACATTAAATAGGTTAGAAAAGCATAATAGTAAGTTGGTAAAATAACAACCCAATGTATTTAATAAAATAGGCATAGTTCTAAAATGATACCACTTACCAAAATTTGCATAAAATAAAAAGCCTTTGTATTTTATACTTACTGAATATACATATGACTTATGCCTTTTCCAGAAGAAAATTATTTGTCACGTGTTGGTAATTCTTGAAATATTTTAAACTGTTTCATTATTATATTTGTTATGGTTATCTGTGATCTATGATCTTTTGTTACTATTGCAATTATTTTGGGGCACTATGGACTGTGCCCATATAACATGGGAAACTTAATCAATAAATGTCACATGTATTGTGACTGCCACACTGATCATCCATTCCTTCATCTCTCTCCCGCTCCTCAAGCCTCCCTATTCCCTGAGACACAACAATATGGAAATTGGCCAATGAATAACCTTACAATGGCCTCTCAAACGAAGAGTTGCGTGTCTCTCACTTTAAATCAAAACCTAGAAATGATTAAGCTCAGCGAGAGAGGCACGTTGAAAGCTGAGACAGACTGAAAGCTACGTTTCTTGTGTCAAACAGTTAACCAAGTTGTGAATGCAAAGGAAAAGTTTTCCAGGGAAAGAAAATGCGCCACTCCAGTGAACACATGAATGATGAGAAAGTGAAACAGGCTTGTTGCTGATATGTAGAAAATTTGAGTGATCTGGATGGAAGATCAAACCAGCCACAACATTCCCTTAACCAAAAACAATTCTCTTCAATTCTGTGAAGGCTGAGAGAGGTGAAGAAGCTGCAGAAAAAAACTCTGAAGCTGGCAGAGGTTGGTGCATAGAATTTAAGGAAAGAATCCTTTTCCATAGCATAAAAGAGCAGGGTGAAGCAGCAAATGCTGGTGTAGAAGCTGCAGCAAGTTATCCAGAAGATCTAGCTAAAATAATTAATAAAGGTGGCTGCACCAAACAACAGATTTTCAATGTAGATGGAACAGACTTATATTGGAAGAAGATGTCTTCTGGGACTTTCATAGCTAGAGAGAAGTCATTGCCTGGCTTCAAAACTTCAAAAGACAGACTGACTCTCTTGTGAGGGGCTAATGCAGCTGCTGATTTTATGCTGAAGCCAATACTCATTTGCCATTCTGAAAATCCTAGGACCCTTACAAATTATGCTAGATATACTTTGCCTGTGCTCTGTAAATAGAACAACGAAGCCTGGGTGACAGCACATCTGTTTACAGCATGGTTTACTGAATATTTTTAGCCCAATGTTGAGACTTACTGTTTAGGAAAAAATAAGATTCCTTTCAAAATATTACTACTTATTGAAAATGCACCTGGTCACCCAAGAGCTCTGATGGAGATGGACAAGGAGATTAATGTTTTTTTTTTTTCGTGCCTGCTAACACAACATGCATTCTGTAGCCCATAGATCAAGTAGTAATTTCACTTGCGGAGTCTTATTATTTAAGAAATACATTTTGTAAGGCTATGGCTGCCAAAGACAGTGATTCCTCTGACAGGTCTGGGAAAAATAAATTGAAAACCTTCTGCAATGATTCACCATTCTATATGCCATTAAGAACATTCATGATTCATGGGAGGGGTAGAATTAGAAGTGAAGCCTGAAGATGTGACCTAATTGCTGCAATCTCATAATCAAACTTCAATGGATGAGGAGTTGCTTCTTACAGATGAGCAAAGAAAGTGGTTTCTTGAGATAGAATCTATTCCTGGTAAAGATGCTGTGAACATTGCTGAAAGGACAACGAAGGAATTAGAATATTACATCAACTTAGTTGACAAAGCAGTGGCAGAGATTGGGAGGATTGACTCTAATTTTAAAAGAAGTTCTACTGTGGGTAAAATGCTATCAAACAGAATCACATGCTACAGAGAAATATTCTGTGAAAGGAAGAGTCAATTGATGTGGCAAAATTCACTGTTATCTCATTTAAAAAAATTGCCATGGCCAGTCCAACCTTCAGCCACCATTACCCTGATCAGTCAGCAGCTATCAACATCGAGACAAGACCCTCCACCAGCAAGAAGATTAGGATTTGGTGAAGGCTAAGATGATTGTTAGCATGTACTAGCAATAAAACATTTTTAAAAAATTTTTATTTTTAATTATTAAGGATCCATAATAGTTGTGTATATTTATAGGGTACATGTGATGTTTTGATATAGGCATACAATGTGAATTAATCAAATCAGGGTAATTGAGTACCCATCACCTCAGGCATTTATCATTTCTCTGTGTTAGGAACATTCCAATTCCACTCTTTTAGTTATTTTAGAGTATGCCCTAATTACTGTTCATTATAATCACCTTATTGTGCTAGCAAATATTGTTTATTCTACCTAAATATTGAACTATATTTCTGGACTCATTAACCATCCCCACTTTATCCCCCACTCCCTGCTACCCTTCTGGTAACCATCATTCTAATCTCTGTCACCATGAAAGCAATTGTTTTTAATATTTATCTCCCACATATTAGTGAGAACATGTGAGATTTGTCTTCCTGTGCTTGGCTTATTGCACTTAACATAATGTTCTCCAGTTCCATCTATGTTGTTGCAAATGGCAGGATTTCATTCTTTTTATGGCTATATAATATTCCGTTCTGTATATGTACCACAATTTCTTTATTCATTCATCCATTGATGGGCACTTAGGTTGATTCCAAATCTTGGCTATTGTAAATAGTGCTGCAATAAACATGAAATGCAAATATATTCTTGATATCCTGAATTCCATTCTTTTGGCAATAAGCCAAGCACAGGAAGACAAATCTCAATTCTTTCATGGTGACAGAGATTAGAACGATGGTTACTGCAGCCATATTAGCACTGGTGGCACCCCAAGCCCAGTAATGCTGTGACTTTTTCAGACTCCTGTTGGTAGTACCTTGAGGGACATGGGTAAGATACGGGAGAGTTCCCTGGCTTGCCACTGAAAGTCTCTCACTCACTTCTCTCACTCTCTGTGCTGTGCTTCTGGAGTGGGAGGAGGAGTGATGTGGACACTACCTCATGGCCACCACAGCTAGGACTATGCCAGGTCATACCTGCAGCCAGCCCAGTCTCACTCAGAGCCCATGGTGACTGTTGTCTGGCTACCTCTGATGTTTTTTCAAAGCCCAAGGGCTCTTTAGTCAGTAAGTGGTGGGTCCTGCCAAGAGTGGGTCCTTCCCTTCAAGGCAGCATTTTTCCTTTGGGCCAGGGTGGATCTAGAAATGCCATCCAGGAACTAATAATCAGGGGCTTCAGGAGCCCCTGTGGCTGAGCTGGTACCCAAGTTGCAAAACGGTGTCCTCTGAACTCTTCCCTTTCCTTTCCGCCAGTGGAAGAAGAGTCCCCCTGAGCTGTGCTGCCTATAGTTCGGGGAGGAGTATCACAGACATGGGCTTGGCCACCACCCCTATTGGGTCACATGCACCTTAAGTCCACTGGCTCTGAGCCAGCACAGATGCAGGAATTGCTCAATCAGCCTTTGTGACCTGACCACCTTACAAATTTGTCCAGGCCCCAGGCCACGTTTTGTGGCTAACTAGAACTCAAGTTTCAGGGCAGAGGATTTCCCGGTAGCCAGGCTGGTCTAAATGCTCCCCCTGTGGGTACCAGCAGAATTCTGCCCTGTTCTGTGTTCCCCTGTGACAGGGCAGCCCTGAGTTCCAATGTAAAGTCCCACAATCACTTCACTCTCCCTCTCCCAGGCGCACGGATTCTCTCCACTGGACGCATTGTCTTACCAGTGCTGGGTGCTGAGGCAGGGGTGGAGTGGGCAATGCATAGCTGTCTTTCTGCTCTCTTCAGTGTCTCTTTGATAGAATGTTAAAACCATGTACTGTGATCACTTATCTGATTTTTGGTTCTTCTGAAGGTGCTTCCGTGTGTGGTTAGCTGTTGTTTGGTATTCATGCAGAAGGACGATCACTGGAGGTTTCTATTTGGCTATCTTGCTCCATCCCCTCTGTCTCCAATAGAGTATTTTTATATTAAGGTATGTACATTGTTTTCATAGACATGATGCTACTGCACACCGAATACACTACAGTTTAATGTAAACATAATTTTTACATGCACTGGGAAACCAAAAATCTTGTGCAACTCACTTTATTGTGGTGATCTGGAACAGAACCCACAACATCTCAGAGCTATGCCTGTAGTTACTTTATATTTTTATCTAATAATCTCAATATCTGAAGTATTGTGGGTCTAAATATTTTTGTTGTTTTTTTCTCACTGTCACATATGATGAACTGTTTTCTTGAATTTTATGTCATTTTTAATCTATGTTCATATTTAATTGAACTTATTTCACAGATTCCTAAAAGACTAAAATGAGAATGCTCTCCTAAAGGAATTTACCTTTATTTCTCCCAAAAGCTACTTGAGTCCCCCTTGAAGATTCTACTTTATATTAGAAATGTCAGAATTACCTCAAATCCCTGACATTGGTCCTAATATCTAAATTCCTGATTCTGTTGTTGGTTTGAGCATTTGACCCCCGAGTAAGTCTAGCTTTTATGTTTGTTTCCCATTGCACACTGTTTTAGTTTTTAATTTTCTCAAGAGCCCAGGAATGCATATAGTAAACATACATACATTTTATTTTATTTATGCATGATTTGGTTTTTCAAATAGTTTTAGTTTTTCAGAATCAGTTGTTTGCGATACCACTTAGAACCTCACCCTCTATTCTCAGTCCTCCATCCTGGGCTCCTTACTCTCTTATTAATAGCAGATAGATCTATATTTCTAGGGAAATCCCTATTAAAAGGTGATCAACTCTTTCCCAATTCCAGTAAGTCCCCAGAAATTTTCATTTACTAACTTTGAAAATGTATGTACTCCTCAATTTGCAATGGAGTTACATCCTGATAAACCCACTGTAAATTGAAAATACCATGAGTTGAAAATGCATTTCATACACCTAACCTGCTGAACATCACGGCTTATCCCAGTCTACCTTAAACATGCTTGGAACACTTATTAGCCTACAGTTGGGCAAAATCATCTAACACAAAGCCTATTTTATAACAAAATGTTCATTATCTCACACAATTTATTGAATACAGTAGACTGTAGAATACAGTGTCTATTATTTACCCTCATGATTGCATGGCTGACTGGGAGCTGCAGCTCACTGCTGCTACCCAGCATCATGAAAGAATATCGTGTTGCATATTTCCAGCCCAGAAAAAGACCAAAATTCGAAATTGGAAGTATGCTTTCTGCTCAGTAGGTATCGTTTTCATACCATTATGAAGTTGAAAACTAGTTAAGTTGAACCATTGTAAGTTGGAGACCGTCTGTACTTAAAAAGCCACTTGTACTATTTCATGCAGAAATAGTACATCCCCACCAAACACACCACCGATTGCCTATCCAATTTAGGATGGAAGATCGAAAGACTGGAGGGATCATCATTGAAATGCGCGATGACTTCACACTGGAGGTGTGCGACAAAAGGCAGAGGGGGAAACTCAAGAATAAGTTCAATGCAGAACCTATCTTATATTATTAGGGCCCCTCTAACAGGAAGATGAATTGTTCAAAAAAGTGAGTGAATTGGTAAGATTTTAGATTTATCTTCAAAGGAAAATTACCATGACCATCTGCTTTGAAATCTGTATGAACACTAGAATCATGATTTGAGTTAATATATTCCAGGTTCCAAATTCTCCCAGTGAGGGGAGGCTACTTATACATCTTATTTTCTTGTATATATAGAATGCAGCTTTGGCTTTTGATGAAAAGCCCTGGGCAGTTTTCAGGAAAAAAAAAAAAAAAAAGCTAGTTAAGATGATTTTTGCAAAAGAGGTCTCTTCATTAGTAACCAGCATCACTGCAATGCTTATTTATATCTGTCTTCTGAGTGGCTGGAACCGATTCCAACCTAACACCATTTCTGCTTTCAAAGGACTCTATCTTCTAGACCTCATTTAGCATGAGGATAGAGAAACACAGATAAATGTCTTATCAGGCGAAAAAGTAATTTCATGTTCTTGCAGTTCTTTTCTCTGTCTATTCAAATGCAAGATGCCCTTTCATCTTCTACAAATGATTTTCTCTTAATCCGCAAGAAACTAGTTCATTCTTTCTAACAACATCATTATATTTTGAGAGAATTATCACAGAACAATTAAGAGCTGTTCGCATGTGACACACTTATCTTTGGCTGTTTGTTTCAAAATTTGATTCAGCTGTGCCCTCCACTATTTCCTTATATTGTTGAATGCCTTTGTCAATTTGCAGGAAAGAAAATAACGCAGCGGGGGGCAGAGCAGAAGTCGCTGTATTATAAGATATTATTGCCTTTGGAAACAATGTTCTCCATTATAATCCAATGAGCTAATAGCTGTGCATGATTTCATTAAAAGGCAGTTGTTAATATCACCACAGCAAAACATCCTATAACATTGACCAACTATATCTCTGACACTTTTGGGTATAAAGAAAAAAATTTTTCATAAAATTGTATTTTGTCATGGGTTACATTTGCATGCTTTCCTTTAGAAATTTTGTGTCTTCTAAGAGACACGCTACGAACAAAAGTTTGATGACTTTGGAGTCCTGAGATTGAATCTTTATTAAATATAAGTGGTGTTACTTTAGAGAACATAAATTCTTTTCTCTAATTTGCAACTC
>NW_012136414.1:5081300-5082413 GCF_000956105.1 Propithecus coquereli | reverse complement strand
TTTTTCTGCCAAACCCAGAGAGAGGGAAGTGCAGAAAGCAAAGGACTAGGTGAGAAATATGCAGAGCAAACTATAAATATAAAAATTAACCCCAAAAGGGCTTTGTCACATCAGTGAGCGTGAACATAGCAATTTTTGGATCCATCACTTACCAGGAAGACACATAGTGTCTTAGAACAAACAAGTTATTTCTGGATAATTGTCTCAATCTAAAGTGAGAGAGGTAAAAAGAGTTGCCATTTTAGGAAAAAATTAAAATCAATTAAAAAGAATCTTTGGTTAGGTTTATAAAAATGATTCAAACAATGCAGAAGCACATAAGGTGATATTATCCCCTTCCCATCTCCCTTCCCACTCAGTTGTCATTCCCCAGATTTAACCATATTAACAATTTCATGCCTATCTTTCCAGACAAATATGTATATACATTAAATGTATATCCCATTTATTTGCACAAACATTTCTGTTTTATAATATTCTTTCCTTATAAACAAATATATTGGTCAACTTTCCATTTAAATAGCTAAATCTACCCATTTCTAATCACAGTTGCAAAATAGCACAATGCGTGGGTATTATTAATACTTTTCCTATTGAAGAACATTTATGTTGCTTCCGGATTTAGGCATCAATGAACATCTTTGCACGTATATATTTGTATACCTATGGTATAAAACAGTTAGATAAATTCCTGTGAGTGGGGAATGGGATTTCTGGATCACAAGAAATCATGATATTTTCAAATTGTCTTTCAACATGACTTGAAAGTACTTGTTTCTTCTAGCCAACTCTGGTTACTATAAAACATTTTAGCATTTTCAATCTAATAGAAAAAAACAGTGTCTTATTTAAATTTGCGTATTAAGTTATGAGTGAATTTTAACATCATATGCTGGTGAGTCACTATTTCTAATTTTTTTCTGTGATGTGTTGCTCCAAGTCTTTGTCCATTTTTCTATTGTGAGAACTCTGTTTATTGAGGAAATACGATATTTGTTTTGCATTTCATATTTTGCAAATATTTTCCATAGTTGTTTTTTGTGACACTGTTAAATTTTTTTGCAATAGAAAAATTTTACTTCTTTATGTGGTCCAATTTATGACTTTTTTCCT
>NW_012136414.1:5076312-5078270 GCF_000956105.1 Propithecus coquereli | reverse complement strand
ACCCATTAGGTGTGAATCTATCCATCCTCCCTCCCCCCTCCCATCTGCTGGATTTCTGTGAATATTATTTCCATATGTGCACATAAGTGTTGATCGATTAGTTCCAGTTTAATGGTGAGTACATGTGGTGTTTGTTTTTCCATTCTATGATACTTAACTTAGAAGAATGGGCTCCAGCTCCATCCGGGTTAACACAAGAGGTCTTAGTTCACTAGTGGCTATGGAAATGGAGAGAAATCACCAAGAGGTTGAATGAGGATCAATTCATATGGAGAGTTAAACAGAGTGCAACATCAAGAGTAATGACTAAGTTTAGTGACATGAGAAACTAGGTACCACATCTCAAGACAGGAAACTTTGGAAGTACAGCTTTTTGGGAAAAGAGCATCACTTTAGTATATGTTAAGCCTGAGAAGTTATATGGATCTGGAGCTCAGTAAAGTCTGGGCTAGAGAAAGATATGCTTGGGAGTGTTACGAGGCCCCTTTATGCATTCCTTTACAACATTTCAGCCCCGGCTCTTACCGCAGTAAAGCCTACTACAACTACAGGTGGTGTATTTTATCCAAGTTTCAATCCGATTTTCACAGATCTAACCTGATAGTGTCTCTCTTAGTTCTAATCTCTTGTTTACTGCCTGTGGCTCGTATATATGCATCCCCGAAGTATGAGGGAATAAACTCATATGTGCTGCCCTTTATCAATGGGAAATAGAAGCTGATGAATGAACATTTCTCGTTATTCTCCCCTGGGCAGACATCTGAGATGCATTTTTTAAAACTGCTTAGAAGCTCTTGGAAGGTTCCAGTACTAGTTGCCTGCAGAGGTGGTCACCTTGATAATGCATTTTTCTGTGGGCTTTTCCTCCTTCCCTGTCTCATTTCCTGCATGCCTCACTGCCACTGCCAAGGATAACTTTCTAAATAACGACCTGCATGCAAGCCTTTGTCTCACTTTGCTTTGGGTGAGGCTAAGATAAAATAGGAGTTATTAGGGTGTAAGTGGTAATTGAAGTAACAAGGTTGGATAAGATCACAGAGAAAAAGAGAAAAGAGTAAGAAGTCTACAAAACTCCAAAATGTAATGATTGGATAAAGCCAATAAAGAAAACTAAGAAACAGTGTCCAAAGGTGATGGAGGGAGAGAGGAAGGGACGAATGAAGGGAGAGAGAGAGGGAAGCAGGGGAAAGGGGATGGGGGAAAGAGAGATGTATCAAGGATACCACAAGAAGAGAATATTGAAGGAAAGAGTGGTCAGTTTTGTCAAATGTTTCTGAGGTCAAAAAAATGAAGACAGGGAAATACACAGTAGATTTAGCATCATAGAGATCAATGATGCTCATAGCCTATTCTTTTAACAGAACACAAGCTTAAAAGAATCCAAGGAACTGAAATCCACGACATTCTCAGATTAGAACTCTGGACATTGCTAAGCTGGATATGCAAGGGGCCTTTAAGTACTCCTGGAATCACACCATATTAGGGCCTCTTTATGCAACAGTGCTTGGTCCCAGCTGTGGGATACGTAAGAAGCTGGACTGATGAGCCTACTGCTAATATAGATGTTTCTCAGGATGCATTCACAGCTCTACGAAATTAATGATTTTTTAGCTTGGTTGTCATTGGTGAACTCGTAAAGTAAACATATGCATGAGTTTTCATCTTCAAGAGATTAGCCTGAAGTCGAGTCTCTAATGCTGTCTTAGTGGTAATGTTTGTACACCTTTTGTCAAAATAAAAAGCATTTTGTGGGAATTTACCTAGTATTCAAACCCCATTTTTTTATTTCAGCATATTATCGGGGTACAGATGTTTAGGTTACGTATGTTGCCCTTGCCCCTCCGGCCCCCCCTAAGTCCGAGTTTCAAATATGTCCATCCTTCGGGTGGTGCGCCTTGCACTCTTTGTGTATGCATATACCCGTCCTCTCCTCCCTCCTCCCCCTCCTCCTCCCCCCC
>NW_012136414.1:5073539-5076262 GCF_000956105.1 Propithecus coquereli | reverse complement strand
CAGTTCTTCAACAATTTTCAGTACCTTCTTTACCAAACTCTTGGTTATATTTATGAGTTTATTTCTTTTAGTTTCTTTGATCTTTTATGCACAAGCGTGAAGTTGTTTTAGGGTATCTTCATAATACTTTTAAAACTATAGAAATGATTCCTTGTTAATTACTTTTCTATGTCAAGATATTCCAAGATATTCTCATATGCTGATTTTTCATTTTATTTTTTGTCAATTCTTTTTCAAAACCTGCTGGTATTTTACTCGATTATAAATGAGTTTACTGTTTAATTTTGAGAAAGTTGTCAATAAGAGTTCTGTTTTCCTATCCAAAAGCAAGGGATGGATTTCCATTTAAGAGTTATTTCATGTTCTTTAGTGGAATACTAAACTTCTCTTTATATAGTGTCGGAACATCTTTCATTGGGTTTATTCTTAGATGTTTCATCTTTGTTGTTTTGATGGTGATATTTTTTCCCCAAAGTGCCATAAGAGAAAAATGGTGAAGCTATGATTTGTGAACTTGAGAAGCTCAGAGTCTAATTAGGAGCTTGCAAACATGTAAAATACAATACCATTTAGAAAATAAACATATGCATAGAATGATGTGGGTGTTCAGAGGAGATAGTGGTCAACTCTACAAAATAGGTTTCCTCATAGAATGTAACATTTGGTCTGGGTCTTTAAAGATTAGTGGATCTATTCCTCCACCACCAAGCACCTGAACATCTGTTCCCTGGGCTTTGACATCCTTCTAACCACTAGATTCATTATTCTTGTGGTCGCTGGTTTGGTCATGAGCTTCCAAGTAACTTCACAGATGATAAAGGATCTTCTAGGCTACCACCATCCATGGCTCGCCCTGCATCCTGGTGCTGTTGTACCTGCTCCCTTGATACCACCCCTTTTACAGCACTTTAAAAACATGTATTAGTATTTGTCTACAGTGGACTTGAATAAACTATACAGGTTTGTGAAAAAAAAGAATGAACACAAACTAGTACAACCTGTATGGAAAGTAGTATGAAGATACCTCAAAGAACTAAAAGCAGAACTACCATTTGATCCAGCAATCCCACTACTGTGTATTTACCCAAAAGAAAAAAGGATATTCTATAAAAAAGATACCTGCACTTGAATGTTTATAGCAACACAATTCACAATTGCAAAGATGTGGAAACAACCCAAGTGCCCATCAATACACGAGTGGTTTAATAAAATGTGGTATATGTATACCATGGAGTTCTACTCAGCCATAAGAAAAAAAATGGTGACCTAAGCCAGTGTCATCTCTTACATCCACTGTAGTAATAGCTACCTCACATTTGCTCTTGATTCCTTTAAATCTATTCTCTACTCTGAACTGGAAGGATTATTTAAAAAACAAAAGTGTAAGCATATAACTCTCTTGGGAAATCCCTTTACTGACTTCCCATTGCTCTTAACATAAAGTACAAACTCCTTAAAAGTGGCCCACATAAAATGAATGAACTGAACCTGTCCATCTCTGGTCATTCTCTTTCACAGAGCTGCCCTTCATGCATAAGTGACACAAGCTCCTTCCTTTCTCCATTCCTGCACTGTGGTAAGGATATCCTTTTCTGTGAGATTTTTTGGTTTCCTTTTTCTAATGCTGATTAACAGAGATATTTGCAACTTTGAATGAAGGGATGAGGCAAATGCAGGGGAAAACGAGAGGAGAATAAGTAGTTAAGAAAGACAGAACTGTGGTCTTATTTAAACATTTACTACTTTACAATTTTTACCCCGGTCTTGTATCCAAGCCTTCATTATTTATTTACTTAACCGACAGTTTTTATCAGTTGTATAGCACTTAGTTTGTGCAAAGCAGTGTCCCAAGTGCTTTGAGAACATTAATTCATTTACCTAATTACTGCTGTGTTGCAGAAAAGAGCTATGTTCCAGATTCTGGTTCCTTAATGTTGCCATACTCATTAGGCAAAATACTATCCCTTTCGGAAATCTTGTGGTTGAGTAGAATGAGTGGTTTAAACCTTGAGATGAAGCTATTACAAATTATGAACATCTGGAAATACCTGACTTCTAAAAACTCTCGCTTTTTCATTTATTTTTCATTAATTCATTCAATATTTAATGAGAATCTTCTACATGATAGAAGCTGTGTTACCGTTGGGATGTATTGCTAGAACCTCAGATTCCTTATGCTCAAACCTTACATCTCCTCCCCTGCTGTCATTCCCTGCCACATGTCTCTCCCCATTCTGGATAAATCTCTTCACAGCTACCTAAGTCAACTTACAATAAAAAGTACATTTAATTTATTTTAAATTTCTCATCTTGGCATGCAAGACCATTTACTATGTGTCTATGGCCAAGGCTATTTCCCCAGGAGCTAAATTCTAACCTCCTTTCTTGCATATTTCACCTCCAGCCAAGCTGAAATCCCAGCAGGAGCATCACACCGCAAGTGCTCTCTCCTTTTACTGCCCATCTTTGCATTTGTCCTTCCTTCTACTTGCAAAGCACTAACCTCTTTTATGGCCCAAGAGGTTCCACTCATTCTTTTTTTTTTTTCTATTTCAGCATATTATGGGAGTACAGATGATTACGTTATGTATGTTGCCCTTGCCCCCCCCCCAAGTCCAAGCTTCAAGTGTGTCCATCCCCCAGGAGGTGCGCATCGCACTCATTGTGTATGCATATGCCCGTCCCCTCCTCTCTCCCTCCCTCCCCCTGCCTAACATCCAATA
>NW_012136414.1:5056759-5069399 GCF_000956105.1 Propithecus coquereli | reverse complement strand
GAATGCTTTCAATTTTTCCCCATTCAGTATGATGTTGGCTGTGGGTTTGTCATAAATGGCTTGTATCATTTTTAGGTAAGCCCCTTCTATGCCTATTTTGTTCAGCGATTTTTATGTGGGTTGTTGATACCTAACACTTTCTGTAACAGCAAAGGAATCTAATTTTCTGAAATCCCTCTGTCCATGTGCCTTTATAGCCAGGACTATTTAACATTCAAGCCTGGCACTACCACAAAGACGCCAACTTTTCTTTCCTAACAAAAAAGTCCTCCCTGAATACCATCTCTAACTGTTGGTGGTAATTTTCCCTTGACTCCTACACACTGCTGACAAAGCATGGATGAAAGGCTCACAGAAATGAAGGCAAATTTCAAAATGCAAAAATCGCTCAGCATTGAAATTGAGAGAAGAGCTCAGTCCTGTATTCTAAGTCCCACGGTTACAACTTTTGGTAAAACTGGGTGCAAATAAAGAAAATTAAAGTTTGGTGAAAGAGAAAATGTTTTTTCGTATGTCTCATGGAAATGTCAATAATGTTATTCAATTCTTGAATTCCAGTGCTTTAGTTCCACACTAAAGTGTGTATCAGGATAAGTGAATATACTTAAGAATAACTAACACGTGTGCCAGGCATGATTTTATTGCTTTCTGTATACTAAGTCTGAGTCTTTTGAATAACTTCCTGAGGTGGGTATCATTGTCTCAATTTCATAGATGGGGAAATACAGAGAGTTCGGTAACTTGCTCAGGTTGACAGAACTAAAAGAGAGTAGAGGCAGGATTCACATTCTGTTAACCCTGCCTCAAATCCGTGTTCCTAAACCCCTAGAATAAAAGTACTCTAAAAATATAATTAAGCAAATAAATCACTTAATTCTTCCTTTTCTTATGTGAACTTTCCGGTACAGCACAGGCTTTTCACATTCTTACATTACCAAAGTTAACAGTCAAAAGTGAGAGATGTCCAGAAACCAGTCTAAAGTAACCCATCACTGAACACATGGAACTAACGCCTCAATGTACTATTGACGGATGCTTAATTACAGCTGATATCAAATCTACGTGGCATCACGAAATCTATAGACTAGCAAAGTCGAACTTTGTAACCTGAAATGCACTCTTTTCTTTTGTCATTCTTCATTGGATTCAAAAGCCTTTAGTGAAAAAGAGAATCTATGCAGACGAGGAAAGAGACAAAGAGGAGAAATTACCAGTCAGAAAGAGTCGTGTTTGTTTCTGCCGTTTCAGCACGGCTGCTGAAACAGTCCTGTCGTGGAGGCTGACTGCGCGGAGCCACCCACACTTCTCCGAGGCTGCAGCCCAGGCTGACAGCAAGAGCTTCTCAATTGTACTTTACTTTCTTTCCAGAATTTGAAAAGGCTATTTAAATGTTGTCCTAAATTGTAAAACGGTTTCTAACAATTAAAACTTGGCTATGCTGAAGTTTAGAAAAAGAGAAGGAAAAAACTTTTTACACTCAAAGATGAACATTTAACTAAGCACAAAGCCAGTTGCATCTCATTTCAGAAAAAAAAAAATATTCACATTGAATATTTCCGTTTATTTTCTTATACTTTACAAGGCTGGAGATTTTTGAAATAAAATATCACATTCTTCTCTGCCTCCAAAATTGGTTTCTTAAATATGTTCTTTTTGTGCCCCCCTAAAATTCAGATGTTGAATTAACCTCTCCAAAGGGATGATATTAGGAGGTGGGGACTTTTGTGAGGTGATGAGGTCATGAACTGGAGCCAACATAAATGAGATTAGTGCCCTTATAAGAGGCCCCAGCGAGGTTCCTTGCCCCTTCCACCAGGTGAGGACACAGGGAGAAAGCCTCATCTACACTGAATCTGCTGGTGCCTTGATCTTGGACTTCCCAGCCTCCAGAACTGTGAGAAATAAATTTCTGTTATTTATATGCTACTTAGTTTATGGTATTTTGTTATAGCAGCTGAACAGGCTAAGAGATAGTTCATGTGTACAAAGAATACTGGTCTTGAGATAGAAACATAAATTCAAATCTCAACTAAACTTGCACGCCAACATCACATTTTAGACAACTTGAGCTTCAGTATCCTCACATGCAAAATAAACATAATAGCATTTACTTTATGAAGATAGTTGAGACTACATATGTGAAAATGCTTGCACAATGACTGGCACGTGATAGAAGCTTAAAAAAAAGTGATTGCATCTCAAACCCTGTCCTTCACAGACCAATTCACTGGTGTTGATAAATTATTTCATCATTCAAAAAATGTTCATTCAGGGATTCCCATTCAGGGTCACACAGGCACTGTGTAAGATTCTCTGGTATAAATAAAATTGGTGGGTCTTGAGAGATCCAAGTGCTTCACTTCCACCAGGCAGCAATGAAGAGAATTATCTGTTTAAGGCACTCTGCTTGGTGTAAAAGCCTGGTTTAGTAGTCACAAAGGGACGTGAGAAGTCCACTGGCAGATGGGCAAAGATGTCCTTTCTCTTCTGAAACTTCCATAATTTGGAAATTTTCTTGCCTCTAAATATCCCATGTGCCTGTTGGTCTCAGAGCAGATCTGAGCCCTCTAAGGAGCCCAGATGAATGTATGTAACCTCTTCAGGCCATTTGGGGAAGGTCTCTTAGGGCACCTAACCCACATTGTTCAGGGCTGGACTGAAACCAGTCTCTGAGCACACAGGATGCATTCCTTTCAGAATATGTGGGACTTAAGATTGTTAAAATTATTCTGTATTCCTCGGGATATATGGAAAGTAGTCCATGGGTTCTGGGCCATTCTGAATCTGCTATATTACCTCCGTTGAGTTGAGCCTTTGGTGTAGAGATTATAGAAATACATTTAGTTTACAAAAACAAATCCATGCACAAAAGGAACAGCTCTCCATTTTCAATTGATTTCTGGAGTAGTGCAGTCTGGAAATTGCATTTTACATATCAGTTCCCAAAATACAAGACAAATAAAAAGCTTGTGTATGACTATCTCACATAAGAAACTTTGCTGTGTGGTTCAATATTCTTAGCTGGTATGTGAGTCAAGGTTGAGTCTTTTAAAGTATCATCCTAGAAAGGAGATTATTTTGTCAAATACAGAGACTGTTTTCTGTTTGTGTTTGTGTTTCTCGGTATGTCTATTTAATGTTCAGTGTGTGTATATGTGTACATCAAAACATAACTATCGACAGCTTGCACGTGTGACCTTGATGGCCTTGAAATATAGTTAAGAATAGAGTAAGATAAAAGCAAAGAGGCATTCTATAGTTTCTAAACCTAGCTATGTGAAATAGCTGGTTCTATTCCTTAAATATCTCAGAGACCTGTGTATATAGATAGAGACTTGTTTGAGTCTAATAGTTAACTAGTCAATGCCATTAATAACCGTAACCAGTTTTTATTAGCTAGTGCACTAAGGACTTTACACATTACCTAATTTAATCACTTTGCAACATTTTGAAGTAGATACCCATTTTATAGAAATATAAACTGAAGCACAGAGAAGAGAGATGGCTGTGTGTGTCACGTGAAAGTGGACAGTATGTTGTATGGCATTGAGAGTATGAGTGAGCCTGCTGTGGATGAGTGTGCCACATCCTATAAGTAGCAGCAGCAGTGGGATGCAAACACAAGACATCTGATCACAGAGCACATGCTTTTAAACCCTACAGTTCATTGCTGCTTTTCATCTCTGTGTCAAACAACAATAGCGTCACCCAAAGTTTAGAAAATAGAAATTCAAGTCATTAAGTCTTCACTTGATTATTGTCTTGTCGTTGTTTCCTTTTCACCACCAAGGATTCTCTTCTGAGTGAAAGTCAAGCATCAGGTTCAAATCTGCTTTCTCCAGCAATCATGCCTAATCCCTTCATGGGCTTGGACCTTCCAAAACTCACCATGGACAAAGGTGTGGTTTTCAAGGATAACAGTGATGACATGGAAGAGAGTGATGAAGCTTTCCTATTCTCCCTGCCCCAGTCCCAACATGATGACAGAACAAAACTTATAGCCCCTTCCCCACATATCTCTTGACATCCTGACCGTTTTTCCGCAAACCAAATAGATACCAGATGATGATGGGAAGGTATGAAGTTCTTTTATTGAAGGGCACAATGTGATAGAAATGGAAGATGAAGCTTTGCTGTACCCCACAAAGAGAAGCATTTGAAGAAGGCATTGTTCTCTGTGAGCACGGCTCATGTATCACTGCTCCCTCCAATGGGAGAGGAATAGCTGTAGGCTCCCGAGGGGCACTGGAGAAGGCTCCAGCTGCAATTTTGTTTCTTGATCAGGGAAAGCTGTGGCTGATTGCTATTTCAGACTCTTGAAAATGAGCTCTGTTGTAAAGGGATAACTCGTGTATTTCTAAAAGCACTTCCATCCCATTTGGAAACAGAACTTGCCTCCTGCTCTGTCTTTCATCCTGCCCTTTGTGAGATAATAACCCAGGTATCCTTGTGGGTGAGGAGCATTCAAATCTTTCCTTCTTTTTTTTTTTAAGCTACCAAATTTTGGAGAGGTTTGTTACACAGCAAAGGCTAACTGATATATGCACTATGCCAAGTATTTAACAAACATCTCTCTTAATCCTAGTTTTTATCATAAGAGTATAAAGGGCTTTCTCTCGGCCATCCAGGATGGCTAGGAATCAGTTTCAAATGAATACTTTCTGATTCTAAATTGCCACCAAGGTTAAAAGGGGAAGGTGAGAGATGGGTGTCATTTTATTGTACAACATAATCTACACTCTTTACAGTGCAGCATAATTTAATTTCCTCCTGTCCTATACTATGATTGTTATCACTTGTAGTTATTTTTTAAAATGTGAAAATCATTGTAAAATTGGTCTTTTGCTTTCCTCTATTACAATAAAAAGCCCATTTTGTTATGTTGCCTCCATATCTCCTATTTTGAAAGTCAACAATTTTTCTGATAGTTCTTAGGACCTTACGGAATTCTAGCTCCCTGAAAATACCACTGAAACAAACTGTTGACAAAACAAAGCTGACTTTATTGCTTTCCAAGGTGATAAAAAGCATTATCTTGATAGAATCTCAGTAGCTTCTTAGAGGGAAGAGGGTGAAGTTGGAATATTCATGAGGTCTGAAAGTGTGGTTTAAGGTACATCTTTCATTGTGGGAGCTTGAGTAGTATTGGAAAAGGACCGTACTATAACAAACAGATTTGGTGAGCACAGCCAGGTGGAGATTTTGAGGCAAGGTTTCAAAGAGTAATGAGGAGAAAAGTAGTTTGACATTAGCTATTGAAAAGTTGAATATCTGATGTTCATTTAGATGTCTTATTTTGAGAGATGGAGGGTTTTCCTGAAATAAGCAATACAGTTATTTGCAACCTTTATCTTCCTGAGAAGAAATTTTCTGAAATTATAAACTCAAGTTAATGAATACAGCTAAATGGTATAATTTTCCCAAGGTGGATAGTAAGCTATGTGGGTGTAGATGGTGCTGGCTCTCAAATGCATGTATTAATAAATTTTAAGATTCCTAGTTCGATTAGGATTAAGGATTCCAAAACTAGGCTAATGACTCAAGCTTAAAGAAATTAAATAACTTGTGTAAGGCTGAATTATTCAGGGCTAGAATTTCCACCCAACCTATCAGTTCTTCCCACTACCTGTTGACCTGTTCCAGATTCTTGTTACACTCATGTCACCATGTCACTGCCTGCTAGAGTAAAATGTCCAGCTCATAGACGAATTCAACATGATGTTGTTATACATTCTAGTACAGTTAACTTTATTAAATACCATGCATGCATATAAAGTACCCTGGTTAATGTAATTACTATTAATACATACTTATTTTTAATAAATATCCCACTCTCCTGCAAAAAAGTAATTCAAGGAGCCTAAGTTACTGCCTAACACCTTGTAGAAAGAGCTTGTATTTAATTTATTTTGGATCCTGAAGTCTAGGACAGGTTCTTGTACTAGCATGGATGAAAAAGGATATGGTAAAATACTTTTAACACTAAAAGTACATTGAAGATAATTTCAATAATTTACTTGCTTAATAAATGGGTGATTATTCTTAAGACTGTTCTGAATGGTACAGTATCAAAGGGACTTCATCATAACACCAGTCACAGCTATTGCACATTTATAAATCTCCATTGCAATTTTTTGCTACATATAACTTAGTTTTAACTTAACACATTGCATGAGTGACTCAGAAATAGTTGCTGTCATATTTGCTAGGATTGTTCCAAGTTGTATTTGCAAGGTTAATTTTTTCTTCCACTGCTAGTCACATCTTTATTATTCTTGAATAATTTTACCATCACACTAGATTTCCAGAAGATCTCTTAATTATGCTTTATTTCAGAGTTCTGTGGTGTATCTACTCCCTTGTTAAATTAGCGAGCAAACTAGAACATGAAATTCTGCATGAATCAGTTTTATAAATACTCTTTCAATAGTAGCAGGAAATTGCTGTGATGGAATTTCCAGACAGAATGAAGTTGGGAAAAAGGGGAAAAACTCTACTTCAGAAAATAGGATTTTTCATATGTGTGGTTTACTTTATTATTATTTCTTTCATGTTATTTGCCCTGTTATTTTCTGCAGCTCCTCTTTGAAACTCATATTGTCCTCACAGGAACACCTTTTATCCTTGTCAATATCCGCCATTAAATTACAAAAGAGTTATGTAAAAACCTTCTACTCTGGTTGTGGTTTGGTTGAATTATGGTTAAATTTTTAAGGAAATGATAGGTAAGCAGGTAGTTAGATAAATAGATAGACTGGTAGATAAATAATATCAGTGGGCATATACTTCAATAATTATGTCTTGTGTTTGTTGAGAGCAAGTGTCTTCACATGACCTAAACCATTACATTTCAGTTTTCTGAACTATCACCGTGTTTTTCAGCATCATATTTGGAAGACTTCAAATTCTGTCTTCTATGTTGTCATTATCACTTAAGACAATTTGTTTAAACTCTTTGAGCTTCAGTTTCCTCATTTGCAGAGCCAAGATAAGAATAGTCCTTTCCATCTTAATAGATTGTAATGAGGAACAAGTGAAAGTAAATAATGTAAAGTAGTTTTTAATGGGTAGAGATTTTCCAAATATGAAATATTATTTTTATTATTGTTGACTTTAAAGTTTCAAACCTGTGGCTGATATTTTTCTAACACTGGAATTGGCTAGCTTAAAAAGGTAAAATCTTAAGTCTGGGAAAATTTTTCAATTTTTATTCTGAGGACTGAGGCGTTTGCTATGCACCTAGACAAAGCTGTTAAAACCATGTCTATATAACTTTTCATTAAACATTCACCTATAATGGATGCTAATTCTTTAGCTTTCTCAAATAGTTAGTTTCTTAAACTGTTTTATTAACCAGAGTATTAGGGAAGAAAAGATAAAATGTCACTCTTGTCTTTAGGAATAAATTTGCCATTTTTTACAGCTAGAGCATCTAATGTGAATCTTCTTCAAAGTTCATTTTATCCCTTAAATTAACTTTAGTGTGTTTGTTTTAGAATATTATGCTCTTAGATGTGAGTCAAGGGGCATATGGTCTCCTTATTGGAAAATAAAGAGCAGATGTGTGGTTTAGATAAGTACACATAAACATGTGAAGGTCAATGGCGGGTGACTCATCGCTTTCACCATATTGTAGAAAGGATATGAATAATTTCCTTAGAGGAAATTTAATCCTTGATACAGTGACATCAAAGAAATAATTATTTAATTTATTTTACTAGATAAGCATAAAAGGATCTAACAAAATCTACAGGTTTCTTCCTTGAGTTGTTAATACTTCTCTGGGAATCCAGATGATGGATTTAAGAATATGTGTTGAAAGTCAATCTCAGTACTTTGCCCACATATCAACACAGACCCATATTAACTAAGAGCAGGAAGTTCTTAAATATACTTTCCCTTTAGTTTATTTGAATATTTAATTCATTTTTCATAAGAAGATTATGGGTAACTTGGCATGGTAGGGTGTTTTACTCATTTCATCTTTAAATTTCAAAATCCTTTGTTGGAGACCCTTAAAATAGAAGCAGAGCATCTAGAGTTTTTTTTTTTTTGAGTCCAATTTTTTTTTTTATTTCAGCATATTATGGGGGGCATCTAGCGTTTAATAGGAAAAAAAAATGAAACTGTAAATTCTTGAAAAACCATTTAATTCATTTTTCATAAGAAGATTATGGGTAACTTGGCATGGTAGGGTGTTTTACTCATTTCATCTTTAAATTTCAAAATCCTTTGTTGGAGACCCTTAAAATAGAAGCAGAGCATCTAGAGTTTTTTTTTTTTTGAGTCCAATTTTTTTTTTTATTTCAGCATATTATGGGGGGCATCTAGCGTTTAATAGGAAAAAAAAATGAAACTGTAAATTCTTGAAAAACCTTTGAAATCTCTTCTCATTATTTTATCCTTCTTTGTTGTAAACTTCAATTTTGATTAATTCAGGAGTTTTCTGGATGTCAAAGCAAGTCTTAATACTGAAAGGCTGCACTCCTCTATCCCCTAGAGAAAATCATATTTATTTTTTTCCAAACTGAGCAAAATCTTTTCTGGCTCCCCCACATTTATTTCCATAGCTGTTAGAAAATCAGTCCAAACTTTAAACCCTTGAACCTACACTCTAGAAACACCTCCCTTATCAGTTCTCCAGTACCAACTTCTAAATGCATAAAACAATAATATAAAAGTAGCCAGAACCATATTCTTAGATTCATCTATTCACTTCTCATTCATATATGCATTATTAATTAATTTAATAATCCATCACTTCACCACAAAATATGTGTTAAGAGTTGTGATAGGCACCTGGGGAAATGGAGATAGTGCTGTTTGAAAGACTTCCTTGGGGACCCTGGAGAATCTCAGATCATAATGGAGGAGAGAGATATACACAAACTATTACCAAATGATGTGTTAAGAAATTAAATGTATGCATTCCTGGGGATGAAGAGAACAGCATAGAGGGAATGCAGACTTGTATCTCTCTTGGCAACCATTGTATTTCAGAACCTGAAACACTGTCTGAGACCTGTGGCACTTGGTGAATATGTGATGAATGAATGGGAAGAAGGAAGAAAGGATGGATGGATGGATGGATGGATTGATGGGAGGGTCAAGGATAGCTTTGCAGAAAGATCAATCCATTTGTAGATTGAAGACTATAAGGGTATATATGAAAGACATATTTCCATGTGGACAGAATGATATAAAAAAATTAAATAGCATTAGTATGTTCAGGGCATGGGCAACTAGGTTTGTATGATAGAGCAGAGTTTTTGTGGTAAAATGACAGACAATGAAATTTGGGAGATTCAAAGAAATGACAACATGAAAGGCTTTTTATGTATGATGAAGAAATGTGGTCTTGGTAGGTGATTTAAACACACTGAAAGATTTTAAGTAGGAAATTGACATGATCTGATTTACCAGGTGAGAGGACAGAGCTACAGAGAAACAAAGCATTTGAGAGTGGTAGCAGGAGAGTGGTTAAAATTATGGACTGAAATGTAGATTGATAAGAAATATACTTTCTCCTTTTAAATTATCTGAGGGCTTCCAGTACCTTGAGAAGAAGTAGAGCATAATGGCTAGGACCAATTATACTGGAGCCAGACCAACTAGGTTTGAATACTGGCTTTGCCACTTACCTGCTGTGTGACCTTTGACAAGTTACTTAGCCTCTCTGGGCCTCAGTTTACTAATCTGAAAATGGAAATAACAATAATAGTGCCTGCATCTTAAAGTTGTTTGTTATTAGGACTAAATGAGTTAGTCTATAAAGTGCTTCAAAAAATAGCAACAGTGTTTGTTAAATTTGTTAAATAAAAGCCTTATATATTGATTCACAACTATTTTGTCTAAAACTATGCATACATGTTTTAATTTTTTTCATGTTTGTAAATCTATATCTATATGTTCTTATTTTCTGTGACATTAAAATGTCTGATTTTTATCCTAAGATGATAGATATATATTAATAATTCAAAAATGGTTGTGAGATAAATTAATGAACCAATAGAAATTGCAAAAATTTAGATATTCAAGATAATACTAAACACCTCCTCCTCACTAGGAATATAAAAGGTGCAGAGAGAATTTATGAGAAAGGCTTTGTAGTCAGAGCTGCCACTGTGCAGGGAGCCATTCACCACTACCCAGTAGGAGGAATGGGGTGAGCTGCTTCCATCACCTCAACTTCCACAGGACCACTCAGAGAGCTTCAAATGTGTCCCGCGCAACTGGAGGATTTTGATAACTTGAGTCTGCATCCTGCCTGAAAATTGCAAAAGACAAAAGACAGGCTGGCCGGCTACACCAGTGGCAGAAGTAAGAAAGGGGGCTCCTATGTTAAGCTGAAAAATGCATCAGGGCAAAGGAAAAATGACTACTTCCCAAGGTCAGAATAGGGACCACATGTGTGAAAGGGCCACAGTGGAGGCATGCTGAGGAATAGATCTCTAAAGAGGGAAGCAGAAGATTCCTAGGGACTGTGGAAGGAGAGAAAATTAGGAGCCAGAGAAATGTTCCTTTATGTGCAGCAGGGAACTGCCGGTGAAACGTCTCCAGCAATGAGGAGGCAGGGGCCCCACCCCTTAGTGAAAAAGTGGGTCTGAACCTGCCTGACTGAGACCTGTGAAGATGGTTTACGAGACCAAGACCTTTCCCATCCCCTTACGTCCCCTTGCTCTCCATCTTCTAACTTCAGAGCCATCAGACACCAGGGTTAGTGAGCTGGGGAAGCGAATCCGTGCAGGCTGTAGCACATGTCCCCCTCCCTGTCGTCCTCCCCGCCCCACAGCAGAAGTTGGAAGCATTAACTTCTATATATGAGACTGGAAATTTTAAGTGGTAAAATGAGACTATTTTGTGACTAAAAGTGATCTTAAGCCTTTGGATTATTATACATTCTGAAAAGTCCTGCAACTGCCCTTTTTCATGCATGGGCAAGAAAAAATCTAGCTCACTGAGCAGCCTACGAGATCAGGGAGAGAAGGAGATGAATTTGCTCTGTGAATTGCAGCCTACAGACTGTTCTTGCTCAGGGTGCTGGTTACAAGTTTTTGATTTTGTCTTCTGTTTTATTCATTTGCACATTTCATTCCAGACAAACCAACTTGCTCTAGACACCACTCAGTGATTATATTTCCAGACCTTGTCTCATGCCTTCTCTCTCAACTGACTTGAAAGCACTTGTCATATTCAGAACTTCCAACAAATGCCTCCTTATTCTAATGATGCCAACAAACTCTTTCATCAGTTATTCTTAACCTGCCATCTTGCGTATATTTCAGAGAGTCTTTCAATCCCTGAAATTATTCCCTAATTTCTGAATGAATGTGCATATGTACATCTTTTTCCTGGTGGCAGAATTTATAGCTTTGCTAGATTCTCAAACAAGGAATTGAAGAAAACAAAAGGTAAAGAAAACCTGTCTGCATTCTTCATTCTTACAACCTTCCGCTCTTACAGCTGAGATAAATTAGTAATACACATGTCCAGGTCTGTACAAAATTGGGAAGTAGGTGAAGTTTCCTTCCCTGAACTTACTAGTGCTATGAGTTCTTTGTTATTTTCTTTCCTCCCACATTTTGATTCTGTAGTAGTAAAAAAGCATTAGTGTCACCCATATATTCCTTAGACTAATGAGATATCTCTCTCCAAAGTTCTCACTTTAAGCAGTTAAGGTTATGCTTTTATAAATCAATTTCCAGATGTAGTAAACAGGGAGGGAAAAACTCTCTTTGTTGTTAGTAGAGATTTCTTAATCCTTGAAATTGCATTATGTAGTCTGTGCCTGAGGCAAATTATAGAACATATTTATGTTTTCAAGTATTATTATAAATACGCATATATTATGTTTTTCTCTCTCTATATATATGTATGTTCTTGCTCATTTCCTCAAAAGTCATATATGGTGTTCAACACAGAGTTGCTGAGTGAATTCCTGATTTCCAGGATGCCGGTTTGTTCGCAGAAATTGAAACTAAAGAATGTAGGTGATTGATTTCCACTGATGATGGGTTTTTGCAAGTTCTCCTCCCTCTTGCCCCTTTTGAGTTGTTACTCTGAAACTTTCCTTCATTTGCCTCTTCCTTTAGCCATCCTCTAGGATTTCAACTATTATTTGGAGTTGGAGCTGTTATTCTTGATGGCCTTTGATTATAAGACAAAATAATAAACAGTTCTCAGGGTGCTTTATGTTCCACTTTCTGACTGTCTCCAGATGAAAATAATGGAGGTAAGCTCCCCTTGTTTAACAAAAAGTAGCTGAATCTATTAACTCCAATTTATAATTTTACACAAATGCCAATAAATATCCATTAATAAGGGGAGGGGTGTCTAGGGTGAGCTGAATAGAAAATGTAAGTGATTATTTATAGATTTCCAGATGTTTTCGTGACTATGTCCCACTCATGGAGCGTGAAATTATAATGCTGAGATAGTCCACTTTCCAGCAGTTCAGAGTTCCTCTTACGGAGAAAATCGTCTCTTCTGCTCCAGTGAAGACTCTTTTCAAGTCCAGGAATAGACATCTCACGCTGACAATATATGGGGAAAATGAAGAAAGAAGGAAAGCTTAAGGGAAAAAGTTGATTTTGAAATATAATTAAATCGTGAGTCTCCAACCCAAATTAATTTGCAGAAA
>NW_012136414.1:5052685-5055172 GCF_000956105.1 Propithecus coquereli | reverse complement strand
TGTATACAATAAGAATTACATCAAAATTATGGATTACTATGAAGGAATGTTGACTTCACACTATTGCTCAGAAATAGTCTATATCTCTCTATTCTATCCATACTTTCAAATTTATTGCCATAAAGTTATCCAGAAAGAATGAAGTATACACTTCACTCTTCTCTACATTTCTAGTTATATACGTTTTCTTTGCTCTAATGTTTTATAACTGTGCTAGTTTAATTTAGTTTTGGTCACACTTTCCAGTGGTCTCTCTATTTTCAAAGAGCTTGTGATGTGTTTTTCAACATACGATTTTTTTAAAAATTTAGGTATTCTACCATATTACTCCTTTTCTTGGTAATGATTTCTATCATTTTTCTCATTAGTGGGTATTTACCTAGTCAAGGATTGGGTACATAGTCATTAATATTTTCTTAAGTTATGAAAACAAATTTTAAAAGTTTATTATAAAAACCATGTACTAGGGTTAAGTTTCTAAATATTCCAAATATATGTTGTTTTAAAGAAGCACTTAAAACAAAATGCCTCAGAAGTTTAGAATAAAAGAAATAATGAAGGTATGTAAAAAAAACCCCAGTATATAATTTGTTGTGAAACACACTTAATGGACCAAACAGAATAATTTTAAGTTCATAAAAGCTTACATAGTAAGATAAATGTAAAATTAGATGCAACAAATAACATTGCATTAAGATATATGGAACAAAAACTGAAAGAGTTATAAAAGAAATAGACAAAAACATAATATAGGCAAACTATTTCAATATAGTACTCTCAGTATGTAAAAGATCATGGGGAAAAATTTAAGTATTATTTATCCAAAATTACCCTATTTTAAATCATAAAAGAATCTCAAAACATTCTAAAAAGTACAGATTTTCAGACTATGTTCTAACTATAGTACAAAATACCTAGCAATTAACAGCAAATATGTAATTTTAGAACATATCTGAAAATTTAAAAACACTTTCTTAAAAACTAGTGGGTCAAAGAGGAAATTAAAACAATAATTACAATGTATTTAGGAAATGAAGATACTGTAGTTTATATGAAAACATAAAATATGCAGACAACTCACAAAGAGATACATTCTTACACTTAAATATTTCATAATTTAAAGGAAGATAAAAGGAAAATAAATGAAATATGCCTCTGCTGAATGAGTCAATCTTGAAAATGTCTGTCGTGCCATCCTTTCTAGTGAGGTGAACGACATGCTCACATGCCCTACTGCCCACACAGTGAAGCTCTGCGTCCTACATCCTTCCTCCAGACATGGCTAATTAACTGGACCAGGTCAGTTTGTGATCCAACAGTGACACACAGGCTGGACAGCGACCAATAGAAACCTCATGTGAAAAGATGAACAGAGCCAACGAAACTCTTCTTTAGGTACCTAAGCATCCTCAGAGGCAGTACAACCTCTCCCCCTCTACCTACTGGCTGATGTAGTCTTTGAATAGATTAGAAAAGAGAAAAGCTGATGGGCCCATGTGTTGGGAGATAGGTAGAGAGAGATTAGAAACACAGGTTCTCCTGGTGCTGACTTGCTCAGAAAAATTGATCCTGAGCAGTTACATGGTGACTATTTTCTACCTCAGTGTTTCTCCTAGTCACCATTTCCACTAATTAGCAGCAGACCAAAAGGGCCAAAGTCCTTTCCTATCTTAATAGTGCATTTCTGTTCAGAGACTAAAACACATGGCATATTATCTAGGAATCTTAACATATGCCTCTCAACGATACACTATTAATGCAAATTTTTCTGGACCAAGGAAGAAGACATCACATAAGGCTTTCCCTTATCTTTAACTTAATGTGCTATTGCTAGTTTCTGTCTTTATAAGATTTCAATAGTATTTAGTGGAAGTTTGGAAAAAAACATACCAAAGTTACTCTACTTCAATGCAAACTACTTATTTATTAATAGTTATCCATTATTTTATTTCATTTATTCACTCTTTTTATTTATGAAAATTCACCTAATACAAAAGAAGTGAAATCAATACTTGATGACAAAAGGAATAAATGCACAAAATGTTGATAAAACTAGAGGTTAGATGGACAGTAGAAAGTGTATACCACACAGTTCTGTGTAGTTGCTAAAGGTAGGCTGAAAATATATCTGCTTGTTCCACCAGCCAAATGAAGAGGGAAATAAAATTAGCTTTAAAATGTGTAATGTTTCAAGCTACCAACTTTTTATTTGGGGGAATCCATGTTTTTCCCTTATATTGAACGTTTCCTTATCTTGATATGTGAGAAAACGCTTTCCAGCTAACCATCCCCCAGGCATAGGTGGAAAGACTGTACCACATCAATGAAGAGCAGGTTGAGAGATCCTAAAGTCAAAATAAGGAGGATTTTATTCTATGACTTCTTTCAGTTGTGCTACTAGAACAACTGAAAGAGTAGTTCAATAGAAACAATTCTAAAAGGGGGAAAACAGAACACATTTTAACGTCTCTCAGAAAGGTCACTTAT
>NW_012136414.1:5046939-5049970 GCF_000956105.1 Propithecus coquereli | reverse complement strand
CAATCACCTCTTAAAGGCCCCATCTCTTGATATTGCCACGTTGGGTATTAAATTTCAACATGAGTTTTAGAGGGGACAAACATTCAAACCATAGCACTCACAAAATCACATTCAATGGGATGGAGAAAGTTCTGAATTTCTAGCCTAAAGTGTCTACATTTGTACTTTTTAAGATTAGACTTCAAAAATTACTGGAGCTTTTTTCTTTCCTTTTTGAGTTATCATCATGAAAATGTTTGCTGAGTTAAAGGTACAGTATGTAACTTCATCCCATTAGTCATTTTAGCACCTTACTCATCTGATGCCAGCATGAGATTCTGCTCTTCTTCCTCGTCCTCCTTCATCTGCTCTAGCATTTCAGCCAAAAACCAAGAGCACATTCTGGTTCTTGGCAACCCCAAGGCCCAGATGCTGAATTATTTTTAGCAGTTAACTCATTACTAATGTTATTCTAATAACAACACTTTTGAAGAAGTCTGTGACAGTGAAACCTACTCATGGGATGGTGATTGTCTCACTAAATTCAAATAGTTGCAGCAGAAGTAACTATGTGAGGGATTTTCATCATCCTGGCTGTTATGTATAAATAGCGAGATCCCAGCACAGTCCTTTTATTGCGAATGGGTGATTGTTTTTCAAGTATATGTGCCATCAAAAGGTCATGAACAGAAACTTTTCAAAAGAAGATAGACTAATGGCAAGAAACATATGAAAAAATGCTCAACATCTCTAATGATCAGGGAAATGCAAATCAAAACCACAGTGAGATATCACTTATCTCCGGTGAGAATGGCCTTTATCAAAAAATCCCCAAACAATAAATGTTGGCATGGATGCAGAGAGATAGGAACACTCATACACTGTCGGTGGGACTGCAAACTAGTACAACCTCTGTGGAAAGTAATATGGAGATACCTCAAAGAGCTACAAGTAGAACTACCATTTGATCCAGCAATCCTGTTACTCGGCATCTACCCAAAGGAACAAAAGACATTGTATAAAAAAGACATCTGCACTAGAACGTTTATAGCAGCACACTTCACAATTGCAAAGATGTGGAAACAACCCAAGTGCCCATCAATACATGAGTGGATAAAAAAATGTGATATATGTATATCATGGAGTTCTATTCAGCCACAAAAAACAATGGTGATCTAGCACCTCTTCTATTATCCTGGATAGAGCTGGAGTCCATTCTACTAAGTGAAGTATCAGAAGAATGGAAAAACAAGCACCACATGTATTCATCATCGAATAGGTATTAACTTATCAACACTTAAGTGCACATATAGTAATAACATTCATCGGGTGTCAGGCAGATGGGAGTGGGGTATATACACACCTAATGGGTGCGGTGTGCTCCATCTGGGGGATGGACATGCTTGAAGCTCTGACTCGGGTGGGGCAAAGGAAATGTATGTAACCTAAACATTTGTACCCCCGTAATATGCTGAAATAAAAAAACAATTTTAAAAAGTATGTGTGTCATGAGCACTCATATTATGAGGTGCTTTGCTTCTTTGAAGAAACAAAATGTTTTTTCTAGGACTAAAACTTCTTCAGAAGAGCAACTAAAAACCAATGTTTTTGAAGTGTATTTCCTCGATTGTTTATGATGTTACTCTGAACTAGTGAATTTAAATGTTTTATACTTGCATATCTTTATTTAAAGCACCATCAGTTATGAACAAATTGTGTCCAGACAACGTGCAGAGGCAGAGAGATGTAAATAATGACCACTTCTGCGAGGCAAATTGAGATAAAGAGAGAATTAGATAGTGCCACACATTAAATTGGAGGATTCTTTCTGTAATTATTGGAGTTAAGACATTTTACTCTCTAACCAGGGTGAAAAATACCCTGGTGACTGCTGATAACCCACTGCAGCTTCTTCCCTTTGGCATCTGGGCGCGGCCTCAGAACCCTGTACAACACTACTCTCTGGGCACCAAGGCAGCCCTAGTAAGCCGCTGAAGCTGGCATAGTAACTAAACCTATTTGCTCTCCCTGCCCTGCAGTGTTCAAAAAGAAGAATAATGCCAGTTGTTTCAATTCTTCAGACACATGGCTGTGATCAACCGCCAGATAACATATTTATTGATTAACCCTTATCCATGTTTATTTTTAAATTGATTTGAGGGATCTGAAAACAGTTGAATTGTTGAAATTGTCTGATATGACATAAGTTATTTATTCCAATGCCTCTGTGATCAAGATCAAAATAGGCTCAAGTACTCTTTTCTTCTGTTTTGACTTAAAACATTTAGGCACTTTGATGGTTTGAATTGTGAGTATTCGGAGACACTTTGTAGCTACACCTTTCTTTCTCTTTTACTGTAGTCAATGTCCCCCAAATGAGAGGGCCCTGTAAACAGGTCATTGGATAAATTCTACAATACAAGATTATGAATTTGGTAACTTTCCTCAGTTGCATAGTAATCAGACTAGCATCTGCTTTCCTCTTCTATGTTTATCCAAAGGTAGCATAATTAATATTTTTAATGGGGGATCTGTGAGTGAATAGCTCCTTAGAGCTATTACCTTAAAACCTTGGACTTCAGTATTATCATCTAGGGCACCGATGTTAGGACCAGACTACCTGGGTATGAACTGGAACTCTGCTACTTGACAGCTCTGGAACCTTGGTCAAGTCACCTAATATCTCTGCTAAATGGAGATAATAATAGTACCCATTTTGTGGGTTGTTGTGAGAATTAACTGTAATAATATGTGCAAAGGGCTTCAAAGTGCCTGGCACACAGTAGGAACTACATGAGGATTAGCTATCATTAGTCTGCACCTACGTACTGCATGCTTAATTACAGCAATTTCACCAGGGAAACACTGACCCTAAGAAAGAGTTGAACACACTCAAAAGGATGTGAAAATTGATCAGAATAAATCCATCCCCACTTCCAAAGCAATAAAATATTCCACCTATTTAGTGATGGTGGGCTGAATTGAAGCATTACCATTATTTGGGAAAATTGCACATCTATGTTCATATTTGATGAAGACAGAATCTGACACC
>NW_012136414.1:5042599-5046889 GCF_000956105.1 Propithecus coquereli | reverse complement strand
TGCTACTAGAACAACTGAAAGAGTAGTTCAATAGAAACAATTCTAAAAGGGGGAAAACAGAACACATTTTAACGTCTCTCAGAAAGGTCACTTATGTTTACATGATTTCAATTTCTCAAGTTTAAACTGGGAATCAGTATTGTGTCAACTTGCTTCAGTTGTATTAATGGCTTGAGCACATAATTAATTGGTTCGTGTAACCAAACTGCAGGTGGGGTCTTTCTTTCTCCATAGTTTAACTCAGCCTCTCTTTGCATACAGATTTCATTCTCTGAAAGAACCTTGTGCCACACTCTTGGGAAATGGCTATTACCAGCTCTAGACTTACTTTATATCTACTTATTGACCTGCCCACCATAAATACACTTGATATTAAAAATAAAACCCCAAGGAAGGACTTTGATTGGGTTGGTCACATAACCAACCATTAACCACTGCCAAATCGGACAGTCAGAGTCATGAAAAAAAAAATGGATCATTTGGAACACTGCTAGAGATGGAAAAAGAAAGCAGTTCTTCAATAGGAGGGATGGGGTTAGTATAGATATTGCCCCTGGAAGAAGAGTAAGCTCTATAGCCAACTTAAATGGTGCCTGATGGTATCTAGTTCATATGTGATAAGAATTGAATGTGGGAATGTGCTGTGCAAATAGTAAAATGATACATAAAATGCCAACCACTGTTTCTTCCAATATGATATTCCTTGAAATTAAAAACAATAAAAGCTCAGAAAAAGATTTCACAGGAGAGAAGACTACCACTTGCCTGGGAAGAAACTAAGCTGCTTTTCTACAATGACTTGTCACTTGACAGCAAATCACCAGCTGTTAGAAGTCTAAAAATGAAGAACCTCCAGGAATATACTTGGTCTGGCCCACTAGGAAGATGATGCCTCAGCAACTCTCCTCTTAGACCAGCAGACCACTGTCTGATTTGCAGTCCTCCCCAAGACCTATGAATGGTATGAAAATAATAGCAATGACACCACATAGTTAGACTCTTACTAACAAAATATTTGTGTGTGTATGAGTTGGTATTCTTTGTTAATTAAATCTATCTTTGAAATAGTTCCCTAAGAATTCTAGGAAGAGATTGGCTCATTACCCTCCCATTTCCATGTAGCAATATTCCCAGGGGTGCAGTGAAAGAGGAAATATGCCAGTAAAAGTAATTTTCTAAACAATGCTCTGAGGACATCGAAGCAAGAGCATACTTAAAAGTATGCCATGCCCTATAATGTAAAAGAAATTTTGGCCTATATTTTAAAGATAGTTTAATGGGAAAAAGCTATAGTCTTACCTAGCACAGAAAAACACACTGAAATGTCTTTCTCTCCCCTTTGCAAACAAGAAAGAACTCCAGCCTGGTGCATCAATTAAATTTGAAAATAAACCATTTTAAACTTTAGTTTTCGTTTTAGTTTATCTAATGATGAAAAGTTGTAAGCACAAGTAACCATAATTTGTATGCAGAAGATCGTTAAAGTCTTTGTGTAAATGGTAGATTCATATTACACCTAGAAATATATTTTCAAATATTCTGTGATTTCTTTTTTTCTTTCCCCTTTCTCTTTGGAGCAAATCAATTTTCAAATACCAGACCCATAAATACAACTAACATATATACAATGAACCCTTGAACAACACAGGTTTGAACTGCAAGGGATCACTTATATGCAGATTTTTTTCATAAAAGTTACACAGTGTGCCTGCCTCACCTGCCTCCTTTTTCACCTCCTCCACCTCTTCTGCCTCTGCCTCCCTGAGACAGCAAGACCAGCCCCTCCTCTTCCTCCTCCTCCTCAGCCTACTCTACGGGAAGACAACAAGAATGAGGACCTTTATGATGATCCACTTCCACCGAATGAATAGTAAATGTATTTTCTCTGCTGTATGATTTTCTTAATAAGATTTTCCTTTCTCTAGCTTACTTTATTGTGAAAATACAGTATATAATACAGATAATATAAAAACTATCTGTTGATTGTGTTATCAGTAAGGCTTCTGGTCAACAGTTGGCTATTAGTAGTTAAGTTTTGGGGAGTTGAAAGTTATATGTGGGTATGTGACTGTGTGGGAGGTCAGCCCCCCAACCTCCTGTGTTGTTCAGGGTCAACTGTGTAGTTTACATGACAGTGGAAGAGACTCTAACCCTGGAGTGACTTGAAGGCTACAACAGTTGCCAGGTTTAGGAGAAAAGTCTCTATTTCAGTTGGCCTTTATTAGTCTTTAGTTTTAAATGATTAATGAAATTTTTATTGAAGAAAAGAGCAAGAAGGGTATTTTCAGTTGAGGAAATTTCACGTGTAATGGCACAGAAACTTGAAAGGACATGTTGAAACCAAGGAGCCAGATGAGGATGGTAATTCCCAAGTGTTTGCCATTGATGAAATAATGCCCAGGAATGATTCCTTATGGTGCTCAAAACCCCATAGCCCTGTCTATAGGGTGTTCTGGGAGCAATGGTTGTAAATTTGTAACAAAACAGGGAAATTAGTAGCCTTTAGTGCAAATAGTGCCTGCTGAAGATCTGGTACATTTGAACCAACTTGTGTTTTTCTTCGAGAACAAGCAAACTTCAAGACTGTCCTTTATGTTTAAACTAGACAACTTCTTCCTGCCTATTGACAACTATGCAATAACCTATATGCTTATTGTCTTAGTCTGTTTTCTGTTGCTTATAACAGAATACCTGAAACTGGGTAATTTATAAGAAAAGAAATTTATTTCTTCCAGTTATGGAGGCTGAGAAGTCCAAGGTCAAGGGACTGCGTTTGATGAGAGCCTCTGCAGAGTCCAGAACTAAACCTCCTTCAGAGGCAGTGTGGGCTTTCACATGGTGAGAAGGTTGAGTGTGCTAATGTGCTATCTCAGGTATCTCTTCCTCTTCTTTTAAATCTACTAGTTCTACTCCTATGATAACCCAGTGATCCATTAACCCATTAACCCATTAATCCACGAATGATTAATCCATTCATAAGGGCACAGCCATCATGATTCAATCACCTCTTAAAGGCCCCATCTCTTGATATTGCCACGTTGGGTATTAAATTTCAACATGAGTTTTAGAGGGGACAAACATTCAAACCATAGCACTCACAAAATCACATTCAATGGGATGGAGAAAGTTCTGAATTTCTAGCCTAAAGTGTCTACATTTGTACTTTTTAAGATTAGACTTCAAAAATTACTGGAGCTTTTTTCTTTCCTTTTTGAGTTATCATCATGAAAATGTTTGCTGAGTTAAAGGTACAGTATGTAACTTCATCCCATTAGTCATTTTAGCACCTTACTCATCTGATGCCAGCATGAGATTCTGCTCTTCTTCCTCGTCCTCCTTCATCTGCTCTAGCATTTCAGCCAAAAACCAAGAGCACATTCTGGTTCTTGGCAACCCCAAGGCCCAGATGCTGAATTATTTTTAGCAGTTAACTCATTACTAATGTTATTCTAATAACAACACTTTTGAAGAAGTCTGTGACAGTGAAACCTACTCATGGGATGGTGATTGTCTCACTAAATTCAAATAGTTGCAGCAGAAGTAACTATGTGAGGGATTTTCATCATCCTGGCTGTTATGTATAAATAGTGAGATCCCAGCACAGTCCTTTTATTGCAAATGGGTGATTGTTTTTCAAGTATGTGTGCCATCAAAAGGTCATGAACAGAAACTTTTCAAAAGAAGATAGACTAATGGCAAGAAACATATGAAAAAATGCTCAACATCTCTAATGATCAGGGAAATGCAAATCAAAACCACAGTGAGATATCACTTATCTCCGGTGAGAATGGCCTTTATCAAAAAATCCCCAAACAATAAATGTTGGCATGGATGCAGAGAGATAGGAACACTCATACACTGTCGGTGGGACTGCAAACTAGTACAACCTCTGTGGAAAGTAATATGGAGATACCTCAAAGAGCTACAAGTAGAATTACCATTTGATCCAGCAATCCTGTTACTCGGCATCTACCCAAAGGAACAAAAGACATTGTATAAAAAAGACATCTGCACTAGAACGTTTATAGCAGCACACTTCACAATTGCAAAGATGTGGAAACAACCCAAGTGCCCATCAATACATGAGTGGATAAAAAAATGTGATATATGTATATCATGGAGTTCTATTCAGCCACAAAAAACAATGGTGATCTAGCACCTCTTCTATTATCCTGGATAGAGCTGGAGTCCATTCTACTAAGTGAAGTATCAGAAGAATGGAAAAACAAGCACCACATGTATTCATCATCGAATAGGTATTAACTTATCAACACTTAAGTGCACATATAG
>NW_012136414.1:5017077-5040224 GCF_000956105.1 Propithecus coquereli | reverse complement strand
AGATAATTTTAAAACAAAGGATAATATTGAGATTAAATTTAGTCTACATTATTTGAATTCTCCTGTTCACAAGATTTTCATACATAATTAGAAATATTTACTTTGTCCTAATTAACATGTTGTTTGGCTTCATGCATCTGAAAGACTGTTGGGGGAAAATAAGAAGTTTAGGGCTTTAGTTTTAGTCTTTTTTAAGTAATGGAAAATTAATGTCCATCTATACTACTTTTTGTATAAATTTAAAGGGCCCAAGTGCAGTTGCGTTACATGGATATATTGCATAGTGGTGAAGCCTGAGCTTTTTGTGTAACCATCACCTGAATAATATCTTACTTTTAAATTAGTCATCAATATGATTATTCCACAATTTTCATCAATCAAAAACTTTTAAAAGCATGTGATCTTTATCAGAAATAGATGTAGTTATTAGTTATATAATAATACATGTACTTACATTGAACAGAAATATGTTTTATAAAAGCACAAAAAGTTTAGTTTTAGTTGGGCCATTTTAACTTAGGGGGTTGTACTTAATGGGTTAATTATTAATAATTTGTGACTTTTCTAGTAACATGCTAAAGGAAATTTGGGTTCATTCATTTAACAGTCACTACTATGGTTATTGTTTTCAAACTTGAGGTAAGAAAACAGCCTAGGCCAACCAATTATTTTCAAACTAAAAATGTCTCATTAAATAAATACATCATCAGAAAAGAATTAAATACAAAATGAATTTTTACAAACATATCACATATATTTTAAACCAAAATACCAAGTCATTAAAGGAATTCTGACAAACCAGAAAAATGAAATCTTTGTAAAGAACTGCTAGGATTTTCATACTGAAAATTAGGTTTCAAAGGTTTTGCATTTACCCAATTTGGGTAAAATATGGTGATTTGTTCATTATAGTCTTAAAGTGAACTGACAGTTCCCTGGTTGTAGCCAAGTGTCATTGTCCTTATTTCTCAAAGCCCGGAGTTAATTGGGTGCCTTCTCTCTGCAATCGTATCTTAAACCAGAACATTTACATGGAAATCAACTTCTTTCAATTTTATTTCACCTCCAAGTCCTATCAAATTACACTGTTACCAGGAGGTAACTATTTGTTATATCATTGTTGACAAATTGGTTTTCCTTCCCACCTTTCCCCGTCTTTAGATTATATTAAGTTATATCATTAAACATTTAAAATATCAAGGAATTTATCCGTAGTATTAATAGCTCAGCACTCTTGAACATTCTCGTCTCACTCTTCGCTTAGCTTTCTTGGGGTCTTAATGTAATCAATGCTTGCTACAACCCTGCTACATTCCATGAACTCAGGAAAATTCTCCAAAGTCCTCATCTCCCTCTATTCAAAGCCCCCCAGGGCGGGTCTGATAATCCTTGTTTTCTGTGCATGCCTCTTGCTTGATTCTCTCACTGCCCATATATCCTCTGTGCCCACTCTCCCTCATCCCTGCTTGTAGTACAAGTTCCTGAGTGTGGGGACCATTGGGCAATGCAAATCGGGTCATTTCTTGACTTTTCCCACAGTCAACTTGGATGTCAGCTTTCTTGGTATTGCTGAATCAATTGATGCCTCTGGAGGGCTTTCTGGTGTCACACATTTTTGTTGTCTTTTCCTCTTTCCCATTACCTCATCGTGGAGGTTTCCTAGGTTGCCTTAACAAGGTACCACAAACTAGGTGCTTAAAACATTGGAAATTTGTTGGCAGGGCTGTTAGGTAGGGATCAAATCCGCAGGTGGTGGGTGTAGGCCAGGAGGGTGGTTCCTAGGGGTGGAGAAGCTGGGGACCAATCAGGGGAAGGGTCCGCAGGAAAATGCAGAACACCTGAGAATCATTTGGTGCTATCCCGCACCTCCTGTAAGCCCGCCCCGGACCAGGCCAATAGAAGGAGACCATCTGGGAGGCTTCAACGTCTTTCTCCCCCCGTGGAGACTGATCTCCTCCTCTCTCTGGGACTATTTTCACTTGGGTAGCTTCCTTCTTTACTTTCACTTTGGATAGTTTCTTTTCTGCAATAAACTGTTTCGAATTGCTTTGTGTTTGTGATCACTCCATCATCAGCTCAACTCGGTACCAGTACTCACTCTTGACACTGGGAACGCGGGGCCAGGGAACATCAAGATACACCTAGCAAGGGCCATGCTCCCTTGGAAACTTCTAAGGGAGAATTCTTCCTTGCCTCTTCCAGCTTCGGGTACCCCAGGCTTTTCTTGGCTTGTTGATCCATCAGTCCAATATCCACCTCCATCCTCACATGGTGTTCTCCCTGTGTGTCTGCATCTACACACGCCTGTCCTCCCTCTATGTCTCTGTCTTCTTATAAGGACACCAGCCAAATTGGATTAAAGGCACAACCTATTCCAGTATTACCTCATCTTAATTAGTTACATCTGCAATGATCCTATTTTCAAATAAGGTCACATTCTGGGGTACTGGGGCTTAGGACTTCTACATATCTTTTTGGAGGAATGCAGTTCAACCCATAACAGTCATCCTTATTTGTTTATGCTTTAAAAAATTGGTTTTTCACATTAGGTTTAGTTGTAGTTTCAGGAAAAAGCAAAAGTCTTATATGACCCAGAAGTTTTATGTGACCTCTTGATGGTTTGGTTGAATAATAGCAGTGCACTCTCGAACTCTGAGCCCATGAACTAAAAACTTACCACTTTTTATTGCATTCCAGTCTCCTAAATTTCTGCTCTTCCCTACTTCTTGCTATAACATCAGCCCTCAAGATATTGCTAGTTACAGCTAATTGTTATGAGCAATTAGATAGCATTTAATTGATGTAGATCTGTGCTCAAACAGCACTGTCATGCCAATTAACATTACATAGAATGACAAATTATTTTTTGAATGTATTTAATCACTACTTTTTCCAAAAAACGTTTGAAATGGCCATAATATGTCATAGAATCCCAGTTTTCAAAGATCCTTTTTGTAATAATGTAATAAAATTTTCACTTAGCCAATTACTGACTTCAATACCATTCGTATTGTGCACTCCTCTCAGTCTAGCTATGAGAACTGTTCTGTAAGTGGTATATATTATAATAGATTCATGGGAAAAGTAATAGCACTAAAGTGCTCACATTATGAAGAGGATTTAATATCAAAGATAGGTTTAGTTACAGAAGAGATATTTAGGCACATTATCAATATAAATGCTGCTAATGATCGTCCACCTCCTCAATGTCTTTATTCCACAGTGTATCACTATATTAACCAAACACATTCTATTGTCTGAACTCTGATTATTACTAAGGGAATAGCATTTCAAAATAAAATCCTACCATGGTTGTTAGTGAACATCCTGTCTAGAGTGCCAATTAAGTAAATTAACTCAGGGAAGTAGGGCTGTAGTTGAACAACAGACTTACAGCTGACCCATCACCTGCTAAATACATGACATTTGGGAAGGAAGGAAGGAAGGAAGGAAGGAAGGAAGGAAGGAAGGAAGCAAGGAAGATTAGGTATCTACACAAGATAACGTATATAAAACTGACTAGCACATTGCCTACCTGAAGTAGATGTTCATTAAGGGCTACCACGTTTTTACAGCATTCAGCTAAGTGCTAGGCACAGTTCTAAGCACTGTCTTAAATATTTTACATATATTTTCTTTAAACTCTTTGTTTATCACGTATGTTTTCTTTTAAAGCAGTGATCAAACCCAATCTACCATTGTATGCACTGTTTTGAGGAATATGTAATTAAACTTTAGATATATGTAAATGAAGTAATACTAAATAGATTATTTACTCCAACTACTTCTTGGAAATATTTTTACCCAAGTGTTCCATATATACAGTTGTCTCTCTTATTGTTAAGAGATTTCAGGAAAAATGATATTTCTTTAGTAATATTCTATGAGCTAATGGTTTTCAATTTTAGAATGTATCGGAATCACCTTGGAGGGCTTGTTAAAACACAAGCTCCCTACCCACCAGACTTTCTGATGCAGTAGGTCTGGAGTGGGGCTTGAGAATTTGCATTTTTAGTAAGTTCTCATAACACATTTCCAGGTGAAGTTGGACTAGTAACAGCAGTTTGCGAATCATTGTTATAGGTCAATGATTGGTAAGAGGCAAGAAATTCTTCCTTAATTCTAAACCCAAATCTATCTCATTCATGTTCTAAACTTATGCCTAAGGAGAAACAATATATTTTTGAATTACTCTTGCCTAGATGCTTTCTAATTATTTTTTAATATATATATATATATTTTTGAGACAGAGTCTCACTCTGTTGCCCTCAGTAGAGTGCCGTGGCATCAGCCTAGCTCACAGCAAACTCAACCTCCTGGGCTCAAGTGATCGTCCTGTCTCAGCCTCCCGAGTAGCTGGGACTACAGGCGCAGGCCACAATGTCTGGCTAATTTTTCTATTTTAAGTAGAGATAGGGTCTCGCTCTTGCTCAGGCTGGTCTCGAACTTCTGAGCTCAAGCGATCCTCCTGCCTCGGCATCCCAGAGTGCTAGGATTACAGGCGTGTGCTACCACACCAGGCCTCTCTAATTTCTTTTGAAATAGTTAAATTAAACTGGCATGAATATTGAGGAAAGCCTGAAACTTGAATGACAACGTTCATTCCCAAAGTACAGAAGTTCTTGACACAGACCCACTTATAAATAGCCTCATGGTGTGAATTTTGAATGTGAGGGGAAGCAAGAAGCCCTTGGCACTCAAGAAGAAACAACCCTGCTTTATTCGGGACAGACAATATACCCATTCAAGAACATTATCCTCAAGCATGAGAGTACTTTATTTTTGACAGACATTGGCTTGTACGATTGTATCATCTCAAGTTAATCCTCTAACTTAAAGCCATACAAATTCCACTGTCTGTCTACTTTAAAAAACTGTTCTCAATAACATGGATTGCTTTCTTGTAAAGAACATGTTTTGCTATTCAAAAATGTAGCCTGCAATTGACCCATCCTGCTACACAAAATATATTTTCACTGGAGTCAAATTTCAAAGCTTTTTCAAAGAGTTTCTGACTCCAAATTTGATAGTATTGCATTAAGAGGTGGGGTATAGTTTTTGTATTTGTCTGGAAGTCAAGCATTCAGCTTAATGCTATCTCTGAGAGGGTCAGCAGCCATCCAACCATATAAATGAAGCAAGTTTTCTGTTCAGAAAAATGGACATTTGTAAGCAAGGAATAGGATGAAAATTCACACGCGACCCCAACATGCAAAAAACAAAAAGTCCTTTTCTTTATTGTTCACAACTTCATTTTGTTCCTACGCTCCTTTCCCTCTGACGGCAGGCAAGGTTGGGAGAATGATTTAAACTTTCTAACTAAAGGAAACTCATTCTCTTTTGGGTAAAAATGGAGCCAGGTCAAAGATTAATGTCCCACCCAAGCTCTCTCTTCCTTCTCAAGGGGTCTCCCATCCTTGTGTCCTCCCAAGGTAGTGACTGGCTACAGGAAAAAGCTAATGTTCTCATGGTGCTGGATGATCAGAGGTTCAAATGCTGTCCCCTGAATGAAGGTCTTGTCCTGTTTGGCTCTGGGCATCTGCTCATGGCCTCTCCTGCTGAAGTGCCCCTGGCTGATGTAAGTTGTGAATTGCTTCCTCGGTCTGGGCAAAGCATGACAATTGCCTCCAAGGACATCAGCCACTTCCCACTATTGACCAGTATTTCCCTTCTTCTTGTCAACACTGCAGATTTTCTTATATGTAGCCACAACTTTGCTCTGTGGGTCCACCTATAGCCATCAGCTTAATTTTATCCTTATTCATTTTCTATAACCCCCACAGGCTACAGAGGAATTTTTGGAATCCACACGATCCACTTGAGAGCTGATATTTGCTCAGGACACTGTCTTAGGCCCTTTTCCTGCCTAAACACACCATGGCACTGTCTCCTTCACCTGCAGGAGCTCCATGTCATGTTCAAGTGGGGACTCTCTGAGTGGCAGTCTCCACCTTGAGTTCCATAAGTCACCACCGGTGGTTTCTTTCTTCTCACCGCTCACACCCAAGGCAAGGCCTGGAGGATGAGGGCTGGAGAAGGGGCTGCTGTGTTCCTGAGGGACCAGGAAGAAAATTCATGCTTTTCTCAAGTCCTTGCCTTCCCACACTTCTCCACACTCCATAATTACAAGGGCTCTATTTTTTAACCTGGGCGCATGTCGAGTTCTTATTTCCTGTTGCTTAAAATCTCAGTTCAGCACACCAGGTTTTGTTCTTGATTGCTAAAAAAAAAAAAAAAAAAAGCTTTTACATTTTAAGAAAGTTTTCCTTTTAACATAGTTTCCAGAACTGTTACCCATCTATGGGCTAAAAGATGCTATTTTGGCAATCAAAAGTTAATACTGACTCTTATTTTTGCCTTCCTAATTATTATAATCTATATCTTCCTGAGGTGATAAATACCTCTAGTTGAAAAGAAAAAGAAAGGTCAAATTCAAGCAAGTATGAAACAGAAAAGCATATATATTTATACACACACACACACACACACACACACACATTATTCCTTATTGAACTTACATTGCTTTAGGAATTTTCAAATAAAATCAATGAGGATTAGGTAAACACTCTTGGTAAGATCACTATCATCTAAAGGCTGCTTTTAGCCCTTCAGAGTCAGAGGTTTAATTCTATTAGTTCACCCAAAGGCATCCTGATGAATTAATTCCCACAATTTAAACACATAAAAAGCTAATTTTAAAACCATAAAGCTAATAAAATAATTTATAATGTGACATGTATTTTCTTCATTACCCAACAACTGTAATCTTATGAGGCAGGGTCCACAAAGACTAAAACTGTGCAAGCAGATAACTATTTTTAACATAGTTGCAACAAAATCTAATATTTCTAACTTTTGATTTAGAATTACATGAACGTTTTTAATGTATGCACAATATGTGACTAGTAATAAAACTCAAGTAATGTTGAGGAATAGTTATACCTATATAGCTCTATCCTTGAGTGTTGTTGTCTATGGGTCATGAAGTTTAATTGGGTGTCAGGCCTTTTCTATTCCATTCACATAAATGCAAACTACCACCAAGAAATCCGATACCCTATTTATTTCATACTATAAATATGGTATTCTTATTTGGCCTTAAACACTTTTTATGCTTTGGGATATTCACTGCAATAAAGTAGAGGGGAAAACGTGTCTCAAACTATGTAGATATGGAAGTAGAACTTAAAGCTTCTGATATCATTCAGCTATTCTTTATGGTCTTCATACTTTTCATTGAATACATTTATTAAGAAAAGGAGGTAGAGAAGCCACAGGGGTGAGGGAGTAAGATGGCCAACTAGAGACATCGGTCTTCAAATCATCCCAAATAGAAGAAAAAATTTCAGGAGAAAAAGGATAGCACTAGTGAAATACTGAGGGAAAGGTGCCAGAACCCCTTCCCTTACTGGATACTTCACACGAGGAAGGTGCAGAAAAGAAAAAGAAGGAGTAAGATTTTGGCAGAGACCAACTCCTGAGTGATTTGGAGCAGGGTGAAAAACGTAGATGGGAGAGTTTACTTTTCCTCCCCTCAAGACTGTGGCAGTCTGCCGGCTTCCAACCTGTCAGAGAGCCCTTCTACCCTGATGAATCCAAGCACTGCTGCCATCAGCTAACTGAGAGCTTCCTGGGAGCAGAGCACTGGGCTGCAGAGCCACATAGGGTCACTTCCCCCCACCACACACTCAGGCTGAGATGACAGATGCCCTATTGCCAGCACATATGCCAGGTGCCTCTACCTGCCAGGGAAGTCACAGCCTCTCAGTCTCCCTGTCACTGGACTCACACAAACATTCCCCAGCACCTGCTTGGACTGTGATAACCATAAAGGAACAGAAAGACACAGGGGAGCAGCAGAATTCCCGCCATAGGGCAAGCTGCCCCAAGGCAACGGGGAACTGCTGTGAATGCTTGTTGAGACAGAGGAAGGCGGAGCATGCCCTCTCCTATACCAGAGAACCCCAGGCTTGTGATCCAAAGTTGTCTGCACCCCTCCCAGTAAAGACAGAAGGGCAGAGAGGATATCATAAGGTAGAAGATTGTCCCTTCCCCCGAGCAGAAGCAGCAGTGGAGCGCAGGAAGGGACACGGATAGGGGAACGTCTCCTCTTACAACCACCCAATACTGTGAATATTGCCACCTCTGCTCCCAAGCACAAGCTTTTGACATAGGTGAGCTGCAGATCAGCAAGTTCTAGGCTTGCAGCAGGGGAGTATACCCCAATAGTACTCTGCTCAGTGTGCCCAGGTTCTGTACGGAGGGTGTGGCTTATTTCCCTCCCTTCGTGGACAAGCAGTGTTCATGTAGCTGTCCCAGCCTAGGAATATCAGCCCCTGGGTCTTCACTTCGCTAAATCTACAGCCAATGCCCTTTAGCACCTACTTGGACCACAGCAGTCTTAGGGGACCAGTGGGTTCCTGGGGAAACTGTGGGTCTCCTGGAGCTTGGGCGTTCAGGGTGGGTCACTTCCAGCTGAGAAGAGAGTATAGCACATCAGAAGGCCCCTTAGGAAAAAGGGGACCAGGGCACCAGTGCCCCACCATTCAGGGCCCTCTCCTCCACCTCCCCCCACCCCACTGCTACTGAGACAGCTGTGGGTGAAAGGCTATTTCCACTCAGGGCAGGTGAGGGTTCCACGAGGGATGGTTAAGCCAAGGCACATGAGAATGGCTGCCCCACCTCTGATGGAGCAGCTATCATACACAGGCTTCCATAGAGCGTGCGGCTTTTTCTTTTACCTCTAAAAAGCCACAGCAAGTGCTCCAAGGACAAAAGCTGCAAAAGCCTCCTGTTAGGGAGGGTTGCACTAGCAGTCCTCTCTCTGAGCTGCCTGTCTTTTCTGGGAGGAGCCTACTCTCCCTAGTGGCAAGTGCCTGGTGCAACCACACCTCCCCCATTGGAACATTTCAGCCACAGCCCACAGCCAATCTTGTAGCCCTGCACACAGTGGGTTGAGCTGCCTCCGTGAGCTTTGCTACAGCTAAGCCAGAATGGAAGCTGGAAATTGGGGCACTTTTGTGCCCCTGAAGGATAGAGATCACTGTCATTGCTGAGAGAGGGAGGTGTGAGTGCCATGTGCAGCCCTTCCACAGCTGCTTGCATCTGCTAATCTTGTCAAGGGGAACCCACTTCTCGTGTCCTGGGCTCACAGTGTATCTGCCCTCCTCCTGCCTGAGCATTCTTTTGGAGCAGGAGATAACCCCAACCCTCACCATCACAGGCAGCAGCTTAACTCAGTGAGGCTTGAGGGCAAGTTTGCCAGCCTGGTCTCAGTTCCCCCCAGGACTCAAGCATGCCATCCAGGGGCCTGGGAACTCTGGATTACCTAACCTAGTGCACTACCGCTGGCACCTGAACGCTCTCCCAGGGGTCTGAGGTCTAACTAACCCAAATTGCCGGCAACACCAAAGTGAGCACCTACATGAATGAGCCAAAAGGCAGTGTACCATTCCTTCTGTACACTGAGCAGCTGAGTTCCCAGCAGAGGAGAACAAGTGAACCACAAAGCTGTCTGTTTCGAGTGCAGGGAAAAGGTTCCAGATGAGAAAGAATAGCAGCATAAGAACTCTGGCAATATGGAAAAGCAGACTGTTTCCAAAGCATCACAGTCCATTGCTAGCTCTCCAGCAATGGACTCCAACCACAAGGAAATTTTTGAAATGTCAGATATGGAATTCAAACTATGAATCACAAGTAAGATCAATGAGATCAATAAGGAAGTTGAAAACCAATGCAAAGAAACAAACAAAAAAATTCAGTACATGAATGAAAAATTCACTAAAGAGATAGATTTAAAAAAAAATAACAGAACTTGTGGAAATGAAAGAGTCATTCAGTTAATTTCAAAATACAGTGGAAAGTTTTAACAACCGACTAGATCAAGCAAAAGAAAGAGTTTCAGAGCTTGAAGACCAGGCTTTCAAACTAACCCAGTCAAAAATGATGCTGCATTTTGCTGTCAACCTTTTTTTCATGTTTATTCATCCAATATTTATTAGGCATCTACTGTATGTGAAGTAATGTACCCAGCACTAGCAATACACTCATACACTGTTGGTGGAAATGTAAATTAGTACAACCTCTATGGAAAACAGTATGGAGATTCTTCAAAGAACTAAAAACAGACCTACTATTTGATCCAGCAATCCTACTACTGGATATCTATCCAAAGGAAAAGAAGTAATTGTATCAAAAAGATACGTGCACTCTCATGCTTTTCGCAACACAATTCACAATTGCAAAGATATGGACTCAACCTAAGTGCCCATCAACTGATTAGTGGATAAAAAAATGTGGTATGTATATACCACGGAATACTACTCAGCCACAAAGAAGAATGAAGTAATGCCTTTTGCTGCAACTTGGATGGAACTGGAAGCCATTATCCTAAGTGAAGCATCTCAGGAACAGAAAAACAAATACTGCATGTACTCACTTATAAGTGGAAGCTAAACAATGGGTATTCATGTTCATACAGAGTCATATAATGGACTTTGGAGACTTAGAAGGGGGGAGGGTGAGAGGGGAGTGAAGGCTCAAAACTACCTGTTGGGTACAATGTGCCCTGTTTGGGTGATGGCTACACTAAAAGCACTGGCTTCACCATTGTACAATTTATCCATGTAACAAAAAAAACACTTGTATATCCTAAATATATTGAAGTTAAAAAAGAAAGAAAAGGAAGATAAGTATCTCTACTCTTACTACTTCTATTTATCCTTATACTAGAGCTCCTACCCATTGTGATAAGGCAAGAAAAAGAAGGAATAAAAATTGGAAAGAAAGAAATAAAACATTTGACATGAAAACAACAAACTGTACACTTAAAAAAGGATACATTTTACTGTAACCAAATTATACTTCAATAAATCTGACTTAAAAACAAAAGTAAATGTTTTCACACTAGAAATTGTATCTCAATCATTTCAAGAGGATATATAATGTCACACTTATCTGAAGAGTATTTACATGTAAATCAAGAAATGAGTAACATTAGATTCAAGATTTCACCTCCTTCTCACTAATCTGCCTCTTCAGGTGGTGTTCCAGATTCAACCAGATGTCCCTGAAGAATATTAATGGCATATACTTAACTCCTTTCTAACTCTGTAGCAGGTGTGAGCTCCATAAAGTCACTTGCAGTGCGAATTTCTCTCAGGAGAAAAAAAAGCAGCAACCCAGCCGCAGTGTAAGAGCCCCAGGATTCTGAGATAATCGTTCTGGTTGATGATGGGAGCGGGGAGAAAATGAGGAAAGTTTAACAGTAAACTAAAAGGTGAGAGCAAAGGGGTTGGGCTAGCAATGTGGCACTTTAGACTAAATGTAAAGCTACAGATCATGCTTTTTTTCCTGTTTACCCTTGAATCTTTTGCTGTCATACATTCTGATATCATTTGCAGCTCATTATTTTTCGGTGACGGAAATAGTGTCATGGTTATTGAGAAAAGTTAATAAGAAAGCATTAAAAAGTCTGTAAAGATAAAAGTCACAAACCTTTGAGGGTCACCTCACACTCAGTAGGCACATGTTTCAATACTCATTAAACACTATCAACTCTTTTATAAGTTCATAGAATAACAAAACAGAATAGCATATGGCCTTGTACGTTTGATTGAGAACAAATAAAACACTGGAAATATGACTGACTAGATAGAGATTATGTGTGGTTCCCATGCCTGCTAAATTAAAGAAACACACCCTTTGTCATTTTATGAAGCAATTTAGTCATTTTCTTTATGTGAATACACTTCACATGAGATGCATTTTCTATATACCTACAAAAAATAACAATGAACGAACTATGACATCCATAGAAAGGATGAGGCAAATACAGGGCCACAAGCATGACAAGGTATTGACTTAATGTTTAGTAAATACACTTCTCCCATTCTATGAAATGTGCATAATAATCAAGATGCTCTCTCTTATAGATAGTGCAAATGTCTATTCAGTAGGTGAGTTCAGGGACTCTAGAAATACATTGTTGCCACGTTGGTTTTTTTCCTGTTGATAAAACACCATCTTTAAAGGTCCATGCGGGGACATATGCAGATTATTAGGTGCTATGATGAACTCTGAAGATAGATTTCTTATCGATTGCCATCATAGCTTGTATATTTATTGTAACAATTTTCTGGCATGTGGCAGTACATTGTCTGACAATCAGGACAAAATGTTTTTTTCTAATGGGTAACCAGGAGACATTTGACCTGGCGAGCACTGGCCTGGTCAAGAGAGCTTTGGAAACTCTTTAAAATGCAGAGTATTGAGAAGTGACTTCCAGATGGCAGTGTGAGGAGTTCCATGGACCTTTCTCTCAGGGAATAACCATGATTAGTAAAAACCATAAAGATAAATAAATAAATTAAATAAATAAATGTAAAACATGTAAATGCTCTGGAAAGTGTTCTGAGGACATTCAGTATATGGAGAAACAAATACGAGAACCTACTAAATTTGGTAAGAATAACAAGACTCTGGGGCAGTTGAACCATGACCTGATCCTCATCCTGCTTTGAATCTGCTGATGGAAACTCAGCTCTTGGAAGATGCAGCCAAGGACACAGGGCTCCCTTCTTCCACCCTAACCTTTGCTCCCAGGGTAGGATGACAGCTTCTTTATGGGAAGGACGGCCCAACAGCAGTTTTTTTATGCCTCCTAGATCCACGTTGCAGAAGCTCTGTTCCAGGCAAATCTTCTGAGAGGTCTGGGACTCCATTTCTATACTCAGCCCATTTCATAGGGCAGAAGCTCTACGCAGGCATGACAGGCCAAGAATTCTGGACCTCAATCACCCTCACTTCTGCTCCCTCCTAGAGCAGAGGCTTCACCCTGGGAAAGGCAAGCTGAACAGAACAGAGGATACTAACCCAGCCCTGCAACCCATGCACAAAACAAGAAAGTGATGGCGTCCCTCCAAGAGAAGTGGGCCACTGTCCTTGCCATCAGCTAGAGAGCAGTGGCATGGAAGTTTTTTCTAAAGAGAGAGGCAGTCTGTAAAAACAGAGTGCTCCACAGTTCTCCCCAAAGGGACTGATTTTATTTGGAACAGAGTGTATGGAAGTTCAAGCCAAAGGATGCTGTCAAAAACAATAGAGATTTTGATGGTAAGCAATTAAGAGGAGGCTAGTAGCTCCATGAGAGTAACAAGTTAAACTATAGAACAGTTTGCAATTGAACAAAAAGAATCAGGAAAAGAAACAGCTAAGGAGACTTCTCTCGGGATCATAACAAGCCTCAAACACTAACTTCAAAGGCTACCCCTGCAAAGAGGCCCAAATTTAATTAGATCAAACTGTGGAGTAATATATGCCCCAAGGCATTGTCAAAAATAATAGAGCAATTAGTGGGCATTACTAGAAGCTAACAGCTGAATATGATAACAGTAGAGGTAGACAACTTGACAGAGAGACCAGGAAAAGAGAAAGATAAAGAGAGCCTTTCTAAAATGGCTGTCATTCCATGGTGACTGTTCATATGCCCAGGGCTGTGCCCCTGAGGGGTAACATAAAAGACTGCACACTGCTACAGTGTTGTTAACCAAAAAAGTTGTTAACCAAAAGTCTTACACAGCAAAATTATCTTTCAAAAATGAGGTGAAAAAAGAATCTGTTCATATAAATAAAAACTGATAGAATTTGTCACTCCCTGACCTGCCTTATAAGAAATACTAAAAGAAGTTCTTTGCACTGAATACTAGTGGGCTCACACTTGCTATTCAAATGCGCATACAATAATAAAGAATGCTAGTAAAGGTAATTGTAAAAGACAGCATAAAACTATATCTCTTCTCCTTTCTTCTCTTAAAATATTTAAAAAAATGATATAAAATAATATGTCTATAATTATATTATTAATTCTTTAACATATGGAAATATATTTGAAAATAACAACACAAGAGGAGGGTGGTAACAAAACTGCACTAAAGTAAGAAAATGATGCCACATGAATCCAGGCAAATGAAGAAAACCAGGAAAGGTAAATGGGAAGGTGAATATTATTTGATAAGACATGCATGTTTGCTAAGCCATCTGAGCTCGAAAGAAAAATATACAGTTTCAAATAAAGTATTGGGCAGTGTGTTTGGCACTGTGGATAAAATAGTAAGACTAAACCGACCCATCTCACACATAAATAAATAAACAGTTACTAAATAATATGGTGTTGCTTTAATAAAGGTATGTGCAGAGCACATAGCAGGAGGCTATGTGGCAGGAGAGACTGGTTTTATACTTGTTCCTTTTCTCAGGTAACCATGAAATGATGATCAACCTATTTTCAGTTACTCAAATCAGTGAAGAATAAAAAGAATGAATTTTCTAGATCATAGATTTGTTTAATGACAAGGCATGTTCTCTCCAATATTACATGCTTTTTCCAAAAGAACTCTCATCAATACAACAGTCCTTTGTGGTTTTTTCTTTGTAAAAATAAATGAGAGGCTCCATGTTGTTTGAGTTTGTACTATTGTTTGGAACATTCAGCTTACTGGGTCAATTAACTTCAGTCTTTTTACCAGTCTCATGCCATTCCCTTCTGCCCCAACTACCATCTCAAAGTGAAATTTTATATAAGCCCAGACAACTGCCAGAAAGATAAGACTAAAGTCTAGATGGAGGCCTAGCATAGTCAACCTGAATCAGAAGAAACTGGGATATGTAACGGAGAGTAGAAGTCTTTCTTGCTAGACTTCCATTTGTTATAGGGGAAGATATTCAACCATATTGCATATTCAACATATGGTATACCTTTTTGAATCTTACTGCTTCAGTTGGCTCAAGGTGACATGAAATGACCCTCTAAGTTTTGATGCTACATTTCATTGTCAACCTTTTTTTCATGTTTATTCATTCATATTTATTAAGCATCTACTGTATGTGAAGTAATGTACCCAGCACTAGCAATGCAATACATATTTATTTAATGCCTATTATGTTTATTCATTTAGTCAACACATATTTTTGAATGTCTACTTTGTGCTAGACACTGTATAAATTGCTACATACATATTGGTAAAGATAACAGAAGTTCTTGCTTCATAAACTTATAGTCTGGGAAGCTGGGGTGTGTGGTTAAAAGCTGTAACAGAAAATAAGAATATCCTGTCGTATACAATAACATGGATGAACTTGGAGGACATTATGCTAAGTGAAACAAGCCAGGCGCAGAAACACAAAAACGACATGATCTCACTTATAGGTGGAGTATGAAAAATTCAAACTCATAAAACAGAGAGTGGAACAGTGGCTACCACAGACTATGGTGAGGGGGTTGGGAAGATGTTGGTGAAAAGACACAAAATTTTAGTTAGGATGAATAAGTTCAAGAGATTTATCATACACCATGATGACTACAATTAATACCAATATATTATATACTTGAAAATTACTGGGTAGATTTTAGGTGTTCTTATCACTCACACAAAAATGTAAGGTAATGCATAGGTTAAATAGCTTGATTTATCCATTCCACAATACATACATATTTCAACACATCCTTTTGTGCACCATGAATATATACGGTTTTACTTGTCAATAAATGCATAAATAAATAAATAAAAGAAGAAAAGCAGTAACAGAAAATAAATCAGCAAGGGTGGATGATATTCAGTAATAATAACTCATGTGATTGTGCCCAGGTCTGTTCTTTTCCTGCTTCATCATTTTTAGAAAGTAGCAGGTTTTATACTCATTAATTGATGGGAGTTATGAAGCATTGTAGAAAGATGAAGTATACTGTAAAACTTCTTGCTTTTTACTCCAAAAGCCTATGCCTACTGATGATATTCAAAGTTGAGGGAAATAGGGGTTGCCATCAAATTAAAGAGGGAATTTTCCCAGACTGGTCAAGAAGAAAAAGGTTTGAGGATACTAGAGAGGGGAATACAAGTCACTATTCTGTGGGAACACTCCAAAAATCTGATGTGTGTATACATATATATATACACATGCATACACACACACATAAATATAATTATATATACATATAATTTTATATATACAATTAAATATTATTCAGCCTTAAAAAGGAAGGAAATCTGGCCACTTGTGACAATATGGATGAACCTGGGGGCATTATGCTGAGTGAAATAAGCCAGACACAGAAAGACATGAACTATGTGATCTCATTTATATGCAGAATCTAAAATCATCAAAATCAGAAGCAGAGAGTAGAACCGTGGTTGCCAGGGTATAGGGGTAGGGGAAATGGGATGACGTTGGTCAAAAAGTATGAAGTTTCAGTTATGCAAGATGAATAAAGTCTGGAGACTTAATACACAGCATGGTGACTACGGTTAATAATACTGTATTGAATACTTGGAATTTGCTAAGAGGATAGATCTTTAGTGTTGTTACCACAAAAAGAAAGAGGGAGGAGGAGGAGAGGAAAATGATAACTTTGTGAGATATGGGTATGTTAAGTAGCTTAATTGTGATAATCATTTATTTCATAATGTACACATATATCAAAATATTAAGTTGTATACCTTAAATATATACACAATTTTATCTGTCAATTATATATTGAGAAAGCTGTTAAAAAATAGCTCATACCATCATCTCTCTGTTCAACATTTCTTAAGCATCTGCTATATGACAGAAAATGTCCCAAAATTATTTTCTGAAAAGGGAAGAGATAGGGCAGCATTTCATTGAATGTACATAAGAAAGGGTGGCTTGTAAGGTGGATTCTAGACCTTCTCCTTACGCGTCTACATCATCTTTTTTTAAAAACTGAAATAATAATACTGTTGGAGAGGGCTGCCTGAGCTAGATGATTCCTCGAGACCATTTTCTGCTAGAAGATCTATGATAATAACAGCTGTTATTATTGGGCATTCTTATCTGCTAGGTACTCTTCTGAGCACTTTACATGTATGAACTCATTGAATCTTTGTAACTATGGAGAAAATACTATAAATTTCCCAGTGAAAAGCTGAAGCACAGAGGAATGTGCCCCAGGACACCTATGCCTTGGCTTTGATTTTTATCTGTCCCGTTAGTCCTTACTCTCATCTTGAGCTACAAATATTGATTTTCTCTACAATTTTTGAAAATGTTTCAATGTTATTTTTAACCCACAAAATGTCTAGGAAGAAGGCCCATCTTTCATTAGCTCTAATACATAAATGTTGATTTCTTCACCTAGGAATCCAAAGAATAATCAATGCTCAGGTATGTATTCCTTTGCCCATGCAACTGGGTGAGTGCAAATGTCTTTGTTCCTTCAATGAGTGTGCTGAATTACGAATACAAAATCTTCTTATAGAGAAATACAGTCATCCCGTGTTTTTCTGGTGACGATTTCATTACAGAATATCAGCAAGGAGTTAAATGTTTCAGTTAGTGACTTTATCATACTATCTGAACCTTTTTTTCCTTTTTGTACGGAGTGACTTTCTAAAGTTATCAAAAATAAATACGTTGTTTCCAAAGTAATCATACACAAACATGCCAAAAATTATCCTAAGGGTCATTTATTTGAGTCTCTAATTAAATAGGATCTCAGTTCATACACACGATGTCATAAAACTTTTTTAATTTTTAAATGATGTTACTTATATGTCAGTGTACCCATCCTTTGCAAATCATTTTCTCCATGATGAATAATGTTAAGAATGTAATCTAAATTATCTCATTAACAATTGCACACTGTTTTAAAACTTTGCCACTTCCTCCGTTCCTGAGAATTCATGTTACAATACAAATGGGGAGGAAAGAACGTCAATCATTTTCTCTTTCAATGTTTTCAAAACAAACACATACGCAATTTTCTATATAACAAATTTTTTACATGCATAATATTATGTATTATATGATATATAATTTTTAAAATGTTTGTTAAATATGTATATATTTAAAACATATATACAAAAAACACCATAAATCAAATTTAGATGTGATCACACTTCTGCCCCCTGGTAATTTAAAATCTAAAATCATAATCCCCTAGATAAGGCAAACCTGTGGATAATTAGAAATGGTCATATAGAGGGTGAGTCATTTTATTTAGCTACTGCAAAAAGATAACGCTATGGTCATATCATTCCTGGTAGGATTATAGGAAAGGTTTTCTCTCTGTTTCAAACTGTATCCATTTCATCAGAATCTGCAGAGCTCAGAGACAGACAGGAGCCTGAGACTCGGTATTTTCAACAGTCTTATCTGGTGACTCTTAAGACCCAGCAAGCTTGGAAAATATCAGTTGGGCTAGTTGAGAATGCAGGTGGAAGAATCTGTTAATTATCTCTTGCACTCTATCACAGATATTTCAGTTCCCTACTGTTACTTGGCAAGTTATTACTGGATGGAATCACAGAGTGATGGGTTGCGATTTCTTAAAATCATACAGTGTCTGGTTGGAAGGTAATTCAAAGGTCATCGAATCCAATTTTAAATGGTTTCCTGATCTTTTTTCAAATTTAGCCTCACCGTCTGGCTATCTCCTCCTGCTCATCAATCCTTCAGCTTGGTATATGTGCCAATCACTTGAAGCTAACCTAATCCAATTAGAGAGAGCAATATATTTTAATAGATTCTCCAATCACCTAGCCAATCATTTTCAGCCTACTTTGCTCACATATTTTTGGATTGACAGGTGTCTATAATGATTCATGTCTAATTTACATACTTATTAGTTCCCTAAGGCATGGAAGAAGTCAAGCCAGGGCTACAGAATTTCAGTTCCTCAGTTATTATCATCAGGTGTTATCCAAGAAACCATGTCTACAAAAAAAAATGAAAATGATTACAAGAAAATTTAATGGTTATCATTATAGCTATTTAAGTATATGGTTCACATCAGTCTTCAAAATTGCATTTGCAACTAAACAATATTGTTATTATTGATGGATTTTAGCGCAAAAACAATCCTGAATGATTTAGCCTGTGATTTAATTATACAGTATAACTTCATTGTGTTTTAACAAAAATTTTCCTGTAATTCAGAGTCTGGGAGACGTTAAGCAGTTATGTATTGATTCTTTTTTTCCCCCTCAAGTAATGGATTCAGTTCCTATGGCCTCCATTTTCCCAAAGACTGTAACATCTATAAAAAGATTACTTCTGTAAGATTCTATATTCTACAATACACCATCAGGCCATCAGACATTCTTGAGGTCCATCTGTACTATTGTCACTTTAGCAACAGAGGTAGCAACAAGAACTGACTCTAGCAGAAAAAAAGACTTAAAAAAATAAAAAGGCTTGCTGAAAATAAAAGTTCCCAATAAATGTTTGACAGAGGTGGAATCTATTGGATCCCACATTTATTTTCTGAACAGGATAAGAACAAGTTACTTCTTTTCATTCTTACACGATATATTGACTAGACATTTGTCCTTGACCATAGGAAACCATGAAATTTTAGCATTAAAGGACTCAGAGATTAATTAGTCTCAAATAGATAGGAAATTACAGGCTACCTGATATTGATTGCCTATTTAACAATAACTATTTATTAAGAGGCCAGTGCCCAGGGCACTAAACACAGAGCAATGAACAAAATAAAGACTTTTTTTTAAATTCCAGAGTTTATATTCTAGTGGGAGGAAATAGACAATGAGCAAACAAATAAATAACTGCTATCTCAGATCGTGATGAGTACTATGAAGAAAAATAAGGTAGGGTAAGATATGTGGTGGTGAGGCAAGGGGTGGCAGAAAGGGTTTCTAGTAGCTGTGCCCACCATTAGCACTCCCATCTGGGAGTTTGTTTCACCTCTACCATTGCTGGGCTTTCTCTGTCAGATGCTGTCCTTGATGTGCAGGTGGCCTTGGGTCAGTGACTTCTGGATAGGTCATTAAGAGACTTCTGTTCTCAGAAACATCAAGAAGCATATGAGTGCAGAGGGAGAACAGCCAGGCCATAATTCTGACATATTCAAATCACCAAGTTTCAGCTATGGTTATAAAGAACTGGTTTGAGTACATCCTTATTTTATACTGAAAAGGAGAAAAATCTAACACGATCTGCGTTTGCTCTGTTTTACACTGGCTCTTAGACTTCTCAGATCACCCTTAAGTTAGAGCACTTAGGGCTGGGGGGGTTGGTCTCTTGTTGTTTTTAGAACCTCCCTGGTTTGAGGGAAGAGTATTAGATTGATCATATTTTCCCTCTGATTTGTCCTTTTTGCCCTTTGCTTGACTGTTTTGTTGAGGCAACCAACATTTTTTTTCTAGTGGCTTCTCCACTTGACACTTCATGAGCACAGATGTGTCAAGTTGCTATCTGATCTTTCCACAGTCACGCGCCTTTCCTGTCCAGTTCTGATGGGAAATCTGACACACACTGTGATCTCACTGTAATTTTGACAAGGGAAATCTGGCAAAAAAGACCATTGTCTCCACACAAATAACCTAGCACTACCCCCACCCTTCCATCCATAAAACAAATAGTTACGCCAACTTGAGATGTAGAGCCATGAAGAGAACAACACATTATGCCGTCAGCTAAAGCAATAAAAACTTGTACTTTTTCTGTACAGGACAGTGAGTCTCTGGGCACACAAACATGTATTTCCTATTATGGAATATATATCTGCACATATAGTCTTTTTATTGTTTTCTAATTAAACAATAGAAAATGTATAATATTCTCATACAATCAGCAAACCGAAAGTCTGGGACTAGAAGAAAGGAATTGGTTCTGAGGTTTCAGATTTAGATTCTCATAAGAAAAGTTAACAGAGTGAGGGAAAACTAATCAATAAAATTCAGGAATAGATTGCACAATATGCTATTTCTTTTTCTTCGTCGGTTCCACAATTTCACAATCTGATCAATGATCCCTATTACCTACAACAGCCGTTTTAGCACAGGCATATGGAGAATTTGGGATTATTTACTACAGCTTTGAAAAAACCCCATAGTATTTATCTTAATTTTTGTTTCTCAATAACATTTAGAAACAAAGAATATTTCAGCAAAACAAAACTAAACTGAAATAGCTGTCTTTTATCCCTGATACAACATAGCCTTTTGTTCATATAAGATCACCTTGGAAAATTTGTTAGATTATATTTCATGAATCATTGTGAAGAATGACAGAGTTCAAATGTGTCAACTCTTTCAATTTTATCACTGAAAAAGCACAGTTTATTCAAGCTTAATCCCCTCACAGTTATAAAGACTTTTGTTTATCCGTCATTCACTTTGATGTATAAGGGCTTTGAAATCCCTTTTTTATAAGGTGAATGTGCCTGTTTTACCACTTTCACATTGGAAGCCAGCAACTGCAAATTTTGAACTGATATTTCTTAATATAGAATATGCATTTGAATTTCCTGAAAGAGCATTATATTTCTTTATTACTTTTTAATTAAATTACAGAAAGTGTAAAATATTCTTATAAAAGGACTTCTATTAAACAAAAAATGACTGTATACTGTGTAAAATAAGAGTGTGGTTAAGACAAATACTCCAATGAGAAAGAAAAATTCAGGTAAATGATCTATTAAAAAAAAACCTTACCAAGAAAGACATTGGTTGTAACCTAGAAACTATTCTGTAGTAGTTTATATTGTAAAGAATGGTAAGGTGACAGGAGTATAAGATTTAAAGAGAGAAAACCTTAAGTGTAGGTCTTTTGACAAGAAGCATAGTCTGAGTTAGTTATTTAAGTTACCTTAATCAGAGTTCTCATTTGTAATAATTTGCATCTACCCCACAAGGATAGAATAAAGTGAGAAATAAATATCAAAATTCTTATAATTCATAAAGCATTGTAAACAGGCAAGTTACTTTAATTCTTTTTGTAGTACTACAAAACTAAATATTTTACAACCAGAAACATAATACTAGCTCCCATTTCTGAAGTCAAATGTTATCTCTCATTAAATGTGTGTATAATGTATATACAGCCAGCCCCCCATATCTGTGGGTTCCACATCTGTGGATTCATTCAAGCTACCTCAGATAAGAAATATTTGAATAAAAAAATAAAAAATAACATTGCAATAATAAAAGTAATACAAATTTAAAAACAATACAGTACAACAACTATTTATACAGCATTTACATTATATTAGGCATTATATGTAATCTGGAGATGATTTAAAGTATAAAAGGGGATATGCATAGGTTATATACAAATACCATGCCCTTTTATATAAAGGACTTGAGCATTCATGGATTTTGTTGTGGAGGGACACTCCTGGAACCAAGTTCCCATGGATACCAAGGGACAGCTGTATCACCTCCAGAGAGAAAGTGAGTCTTAGGACGTTAACATGGTAGAAAGGATGCTATTTATTTAAACTAAGCTACCAGAATCTTGCCACTTGGGATCCAGCTGGTTCAGCTATAGATCCAGAGCAATGTTTGCAGTTCCTTAATGTATGATTGTAAGAGACAACAAGAACTGAGAATGACTAAGCTGAGAATGAATAAACTCGCATTCTAAAATTTAGAAGTGTAGATATCTAGGTATACATTTGACAAAAGTACAGGTGAATACAATAAACTATAAGCAATCCAAAGTTGTGTTCTATCACTATCTCTTTCTATCCCTACTTATGGAAGACTTCTTGAGGCTAGGACAATATTCTTGATGGTCTTTGTTTCCATCTTTTTGACTTGGTGATCTTTCTGTGTCCCATTTGTTCTTGTGCCAATCCACTTTGCACTGAAACAATTGCACTCATATTTCTTTTCTCTTATTACCAAATAGAGAAAATTTCAAGTCTCACTGGAATTGATCAAAGTTCAAATTTCAAAGAGCAATGTCCTCATTAAGTCTATTGCTAAGGAGATTGCTTCCTCCAATATATTCAGAAAAATGCCACCGCCATTTACTTTTATTTTAAGAATGACTTCTCTCCCCACTTGCCCTGCTCTGAAACTTTTTCTATTTCTGGATACTTGTATGTGTAGCCTGTTACACTATGACATGTGAAGTGTTTTGTTTTCTTTTTTAAATTCTTCTCTTTTGTGGCAAGAATTACATTAGGTCTTGTCTGCGAAGGATCTCTCTTTGGGCAGAGAGAGGTTGCCAGGAAACCTCTAATTGCAGTAGCTTGAGGCTGTATTATTTACCTCTTTGTGCCTTTTGTTATGTAGACTACATAGGTCTGATTCTTAAGAGATCACAATTCTAATGTTTGCCGAAAGATTAGTCATCAATCAATAGTTAACACAATTTATAAT
>NW_012136414.1:5012763-5015477 GCF_000956105.1 Propithecus coquereli | reverse complement strand
CAGAGACCAAGCAGATTAAAGAGGCCAAAATTGACATGAAATTGACAGCAAGCTCTGTTGCTCTTATATTTGTGATTTGATAAAAATACCTTCTATTGAGTAACACACTTCAATAGCCTACATTTTTTTTTCCCTTAAGCCTCAGAAGGGTAAAATAGGTACTCATTCAATATATTTCTCTCTCCTCTTCCCTGATATCAAACAAAATACTATCTCTTAATAGTCTTTAATAAATACAGTGTATTTACCTTCTAAATTAATTATCAAGTAGTAAGGCTTTACTAGGGAGGTATAATTAGCACTTAACCTTTTTTTTTTTTTTTTTGCTAAAACCTTAATTGTTAATTTTTCCTAGAGCCTAGCACTTATTGTGTTAATTCTTCCTAGTGCCTACCACTTGTTGTGCATTTCCTCTGGACAAGGCACCATGCTAACCACTTTACTCACATTTTTCCAGTTCACCTTGCACAATAATTCTGTGTAGTAGGTAGTACTACTAATGATATTGAAAGACAGAGAGGTTCAATGATCCAGAGTTAATAAGCCCCACAAATAGGACTTAAACTCACGTTTTTCTGAGTCTAGATGCAGTTTGGACAACCAAGTTTAGGCAGACTAAAGCAGTGCCTGGAAAGAGAAACAAGGACTCTAGAGCGTTAGGGAGAAAAAAAAATTGCATGAGGATTTTCTTTGTTACTCTTATGCCTCCCTTTATGCAAATCCTTCCTCCATCGAAACAAGATTGTTCACTGTCTATTGCCTCAATAATTCTATATAACTTAACATTCCAAAACTGATAGGCTTAAAACAACTGGTATATTTTTAGCTTATGAGTTTACAAGTCAATAATTTGGGCAGTGTTGGGTTGGGCGGTTTTTCCAGTGTTGACTGGGCTCACTCACATGTTTGGTGATCTGTTGACTGTTGGCTGGAGCAGCAAGGTGATGAAGCCATGTGCCTTCCTCATTCTCCAGAAGGCTAAACTGATGAACACAGTGAAACAAGCAAGGGAAAACCCAAATACATAAAGCTCTCTTCAAATCTCCACTTGTGTCATATCTGCTAATATCCCATTAAACAAAGCAAGTCACATGGCTGATACAAACTTAGAATGAAAGGGCACAATAAAGCTACATGGGGTTGAAGAATTGATTCTATTATTGAAATCAATATACCAGAACCTACAACTGTTAATCTTATTTCTTAATGCTCTTTTCGCCTTTGGCATTCGAGGCTACAAATCCACAAGAACAGTGATCTATGATAAATACAGATGTACTCACATAAAGTGACTTTTCATTACTGCTGGGGCTCTGCCATCAAAGAAACATTTATTACTTTGTTACTCAAAGGTGGTAATTGGACCACCAGTATCAATATTTTGAAGAACATTGTCAAAAATTCAAAATCTTGAGACACACCCCAACTAAATTGTAATTTATATTTTAACAGGATATTCAGGTGACTTGTTTTAACAGTAAAATTTGAAACAATATTTGTTATTAGATTAAGAATTCTGTTCTTAAATTTGTTCTCAAATGCGTTTGCTGAGGAAACAATCTAATTAATTAGAAGAAATTTTAACTGTAAGAGTAGAAACGAAAAAAGGGGTTCACAAGAAAATTAAAGTAACAAAACATTTTATTCATTCAGGCTTCTGTAGCATCATGGTTTTCCTTAATCAAGTACCTTGTACTTTGGTGAAATTTTGCAAAAAGCTAGGTGAGGTCACCCAAATAGTTGCCTAAGTCCAAGTGCTATGCAAACAAAAACAGACATAGACCCTGCTTGGAAACTGAAAATGTTTTCCTTTCTTTTGCTCAAATAGGAAGCTTCAAACAAAGTCTGACAGAGAATTAACAGAAGGGCACAGGCTGAGATATCTCTGACTATTCTTACATGCAGTGACCCAAGCCCTTCCCAACTCAAATGCTGATAGTAACAAAAATCTCAATCCCTCAGTGTCAAAAAATATGGGAGTTATGAGCTGTGCTAATCAGCAGAGAACTCAGTCAAATTTAAACTTTAGCCCAGAATCAGTTCAACTCAACTCTTGGAAGAATATTAATGGTCTCAGAAGAGAAAAAAGAGAATTACAGAAAAAATTTGACAAAATAAATCAATATGCAAATAGAAACCAAAAAAGAGCAGTAGTAACTATACCTCTATCAGATAAAATAGATTTCAAGACAAAAACTGTAAAAAGAGACAAAGAAGGTCATTATATTAATATAATGATAAAATGATCATTCAACAAATGGATATATCAATTCTAAATATTAATATATATGCACCCAACACGGGAGCACACAGATATGTAAAGCAAATATTGTAAGAGCTAAAGAGAGAGATTGACCCAAATATAATAAACATTGGAAAATTAGACACTCCACTTTTAATATCAGAAAGATCATTCAGACAGAAAATTAACAATGAGACATTGGACTTAATCTGCACTGCAGACCACATGGACCTAACAGATGTTTACAGAACATTTCATCCAACAGCTACAGAATTCACCTTCTCCTCAGCTCATGGATCATTGTCAAGGATAGACCATATATTAGGCCACAAAACAAGTCTCAAAAAACTCAAAAAAATTGAAACCATACCAAGTATTTTCTCTGACCACAATGGAATAAAAGTAGAAAACAATAACAAGAGGATCATCAGAAAATGTACAAACAGATGGAAATTAAACAACACGCTCTAGA
>NW_012136414.1:5010338-5011583 GCF_000956105.1 Propithecus coquereli | reverse complement strand
ACAAGAGAAAGAAATAAAGGGCATCCAAATTGGAAAGGAAGAATTCAAAGTATCCTTGTTTGCAGGTGATATGATCTTATATCTAGAGAAACCTAAAGACTCCACAAAAAATTATTAGCAGTGATAAATAAATTCAGTAAAGTTGTAGGATAAAAAAACAACATATAAAAATAAGTAGCGTTTCTATGTGGCAACAACAAACAATGTGAAACAGAAACCAAGAAAGTAATCCCATCTACAATAGCTATAAATAAAATAAAATACCTAGGAAAAACTTAATCCAAGAAGTGAAAGACCTCTATAATGAAAACTAGCAAACGATGATGAAAGTAACTGAAGAGGATATAGAAAAATGGAAAGATGCCTCATGTTCATGGATTAGAAGAATCAATACTGTTAAAATATCCATGCTATCCAAATCAATCTATAGATTCAATGGAATCTCCACCAAAATACCAAGGATGTTCTCCACAGAAATAGAGAAACTAGGTCTTTGGGGACAGTGACAGCCAAGGAGTTAAGGCCACCTTAAAGTCCACTCTCCCTCTGAACTTTCAAGTTATCAACCTATTTTCTTATAATGTAACCCACTTTGAGTCACATTTGTTATTTTCAACATAAAGAGCTCTAATTGATCCAGTAGTCTATGGTACGGCTATACCGTATTTCTATAACCAACCTCTTCTAGATGGATGGTTGAGTTGCTTACAACGTTTTGCCATTACAAAATAGGTGGCCATGAATATTTTTGTATACATGACTTTGATAACAAGCATCAGTATATCTGGAGGAATCATTCCTGGAAGACAAATTTCTACCAAAAGAAAGACAATTTTAAATGTTAGTAGAAGTTTTCAAATTTTCCTGCATGATGTTTGTAGCAATTTTTACACACATTAACAAAATATAAGACTGCTGGTTTCCCAAACATTCATTAATGGTGAATCATCCTTATTCAATAAATGGTACTGGGAAAACTGGATAGCCACATGTAGAAGACTGAAGCAGGATCCACACCTTTCACCTCTCACAAAAATCAACTCACGCTAGGTAACAGATTTAAACCTAAGAAGTGAAACTATTAGAATTCTAGAGGAAAACGCTGGAAATACTCTTCTAGACATTGGCCTAGGCAAAGAATTTATGAAGAAGATTGCCCAAAGGCAATCACAGCAACAACCAAAATAAATAAATGGGACCTGATCAAATTAAAAAGCTTCTGCACAGCCAAAGAAACTGTCACAA
>NW_012136414.1:5007735-5009363 GCF_000956105.1 Propithecus coquereli | reverse complement strand
ATGCTAGTAAAGGTATAATAGTCTAGGCACCCTTGAATATTTCTGTTAAGAGTGTTTAATTAACTACAACTTTTCTGGGAAGCGATCACGCAATATGAATCAAGAGACTTAACAAATTCATTCTTTCTGACTCACTTTTTCCACTTTGGAGACTCCATCATGAGGAAAATTTCAGAGAGGTGGATAGTGATTCATACATAAAAGAACATTGAATTATTATTTAAAAGAAAATACTGAAATTAAGAAGAGAAAAATGATATCATTATTCAATCATTAAATATCATGTTTTTGAACAATGCTTAATAATAGTGAAATATGCTTCTGATGTAAGGTTAAGTTATAAAAAACTGCACTCATACACAAACATATACACATATGTACATGTACTTCTCTGTATTTGACATATATATGTAAATATTATCTATCTCTCTCTCTATATATATATAGGGTTAAAAGATTTATGCACCAAAATATTAATTCTGGCTTTTCTTTCCTTGGCAAATTGAGCAGTGATTGATTCTTAATTTCTTCTTAATAATCTTCTGTATTTCTAAATCTCATGTAATGAGCACATGCTATTTTATAGTCAGGAAAATGTTACCTTCTTTTACTACCCCTTGGCATATCTTGACAAGGAGTTTGAATTCATAATTAATTGGAGGAAAGGAAGATGACTTCTGGTTCATGAAACTTTCAATGTGAATGAAAAATGAATACTTTTCATAACATTTCTGAAATATCGATCTCTCTACTGTAGACTCTTAATTTATTAAGTTGTAAGGCCATGAAAATATTCATTATCTATGTCAAATACTTCTGCCCAATGCTCATTCAAAATTTTTTGAAATAATTTAACATAGCAATATGAAATTTGATGCAGAGCACACACATGAGGGGAAGTTAACATCTAAAATGTATTCATGTCAATAAAATAATTTGATATTTAATAATTTGCAGTTGTTTTCCTGCTTTCATTGCCAATCATATTATGTACCATAGCAATGAGCAAAACAGTTTTTCTTGCAGTGAGGAAATAAGACATTCTTGAACAATCTCACAAATAAATGTAAATTGTAACCATGATAAATGTCACTAAGGGAGAGAGGCAGCAGAAGCAAGGTGGTTGAAACTATGAACTTTAGATTTAGATGCCTGGGGTTGATCCCAACTGCCACATACCAGCTTGTGTGACTCTGAGCAAGTTACTTAACCTCTCTGTATTCAGTTTGTTGATATGTAAAATGGAAATTTTAAAAGTATTTATTTTATAGGATTATTAGGAGTATTGAGTTATTTAAATGCATATATTGTAATAGTGTTTGACACATAGTAAACTGCAGTCAAATACACAGAAATGGTGTACAGGTATTGAGAGTATTTAATAAGGAGGGATGACAGAGGTGGCCAGAGAAGGCTTCGCTGCGTAACTGGTAATGGAATGGCAAGAGTTACCTATGTGTAAAACATGGGGTGTGGAAATTGTATAAGATTAAAGTGGAAGATGGAGAAAAGTGAGGACAGACCATGTAGGGCATGTTTGCCCACATTAAATATTTGTTGTTGTTAGTGCCTATCAATACATGAGTGTTTTTTAATAAAATGCGGTATATGTATATCATGGAGTTCTA
>NW_012136414.1:5004740-5006105 GCF_000956105.1 Propithecus coquereli | reverse complement strand
ATAGTTGATACTGTAAATATCTCCTCTAGCAAAAATGAAACATTTGGCCTAATAAGCTGTAATTGGGATTACTATGTGGTTGAGCTAGCGGTGATCTACAGATACTCCTCAGGAGTTATCCGTGTCTGAAGGAGCTAGACTGGCAAATTTAAAACGGTAGGGAAATGATAGAGATCACTGCCCCACTAATCTCTGCCATACTCTTACTACACCCTTCTACCAGCATGCACTGGCCAGTATGGGTGGGGCCAGTTCCAGAAGTTTCTATTTGGCCTTCCTCAGTATATTTTCTCTTACCCAACAGGCCAAAGTCTCAGTGAAAGGACTATTCTAACTACCACACATGTCCATTCCAGTTATACTTTTAGGAAATGACCAGTGAGTCAATTTATGGGCTGAATGGATCTATTGCAAACTGGATTTTATCAGGACTCCTTTATTTCCTAACCTTCATAAACCACCACCCTACTAGGTGAGCCATGAGGACGCTTTGGTTCCAGAAATATCAAATTTACCTCCTACCTGCATCTAATAGTCCTCAAAATGTCCAGCTATTTCACTCTCCTCAGTGTAGAGTCATCTGAGTAAATGACATAGGTTTTTTGGGTAGAAGGACTGGGAAAATCATTACAATATACAATTGCCAAAGAGTTGCTGAGATTTTCCTCCTAGGAATGAGTCCACCTTCCAGTCAATGGGTTCCAGATCTGAAAATTGATGCAGGTCCAGAAATGAACAAGGGATTATGACATTCTGTTATACTGACACCCTCAGCCTCCTGCTTTTTCTCTGTGCCTTCTGATCATAGATGTTAAACAACACCTCTATTTTGGCCCTAGGGACACCATACTCTATTAAGCCTTCTCCACGACTTTTTATAATGTTCTTAAGGTTTCTTAAAATTCTAAACACACATCTACCATGTGCTTTAGCTATTGTGCTTTGTATTCCCAGGTATTCACCTAAGAGAAATGAAACACAGGTTCATACCAAAACTTGTACATGAATGTTCATAACAGCTATATTTGCAATAGCCAAAAACTAGAAACAACCAAAAATGTCCATCAACTTGTGAATGGATAAACAAACTGTGGTATATTCATACTCAGCAACAAAAGGCACTTATTAATACAATAAATCAATTAAAACACAAAATTCCATGGATGAATCTCAAAAATGTTATACAAAGAGAAATCAGCCAAACATAAAAAACTATAAACTACATGTTTCTATTTGTATACCTGCTGGAAAAGGCAAAACTATAGCTCCAGAAAGATCTGTACTCATATGACACTAGGGATTAAAGGAAGTTGATAGATTTCAAAGATGTATATGGAAACTTTTTACAGTAATAGAAATATTCTG
>NW_012136414.1:4999473-5001555 GCF_000956105.1 Propithecus coquereli | reverse complement strand
TTTCAAAAAATACTTCACAAATTTTTATCTACCATTTATTTACAGATTGCTATGTGAAATCCTAAGGTGCTAATTAAAGCTTTTATAAACACTTGCACATAGTAATCCCATAATTCTTAGAGGAAATATGGAGAAGTACTTCATTTTTTGAACACTACCTATTTTTGCAAGTGATTATTATTAATGTGAAGTTATAAAAAGGAAACTTCAGATGTCTTCTTTGCCCTGTTGGCAATAGTCTCTTTTTGGCCGTAAAAGGAGGATGAAGTGATTGGATTCTAGACTGAAAGCTTCCTAAATGTGCCTCATGCTATATTTATGATGATTGAATTAAATTTCTTTAGCCTTAGGGATCGGTGATCAACTTGGGGACCAAACAAAAACTAAAGAAATAAAAAGAAACATTTTCTTCTAATGTTCTGCTTCTCAGTAGAGAAAATGAATTTTTAAGAGCTACATTACTTTGACTGGAGGAAACAAAACTCTGGCAAGGCAGCAAGTGGTTATCATTTTGAAACAAAAATAAACACAAATTTCCATACTTAAAATTCAAAGTATTTCTTTGAATTTGGTCCAACTGAGTATCAATGTCTCTTGAGCGTTGGTGTCTATGGGTAAGCTCTGAAATGCTAATACAGCAATTGACTTTATCACTCTGGAGCACTTAGTCAAAGCCTTATATTACAGAATAAGAAACAAAATATCTTATTCCCCTTTCCCTTTTAAAAGAGGCACTTCTGAAAGCAACATCCACTGGGGAACACCCAATGGAAATATTACAATGATAACAAAACCAAAACATTTAGTTATACCAATTCCCTAAGAGCAGTTTACATCACCTGAGCAGCACAAACAGTAGTCCAAGTTCTCCCCAAAATAATCTCTCTCTGTTTTAGATGAATTACAGAATATCAAACTGGCCACATTGCTCAATCCAAATTGGGCACATCACTATAGACATGATTTCTTTTTTCATTTATTTTTTTCTACAATGGAAGATTGTTTTTTCTCTCCTTTTCTAGAATGCAGAGAGGAAATTCCTCTTCTTAAAGTAATTTGGAAGTTCAGCAAAATACTTCACGACCTGCTGTGATAGGTCCAAAATGGAAGCAGGTGTATCAAGTTGTCAAAATTATACAACACAAGGAGACATTATTCATGCAGAACACAATGTTGTGTCCCAGGTGGTATTATTCACATTATATTCTATGTCATGAGACATGGTGGCCCTGTGGGGAACAGATGACTAATGAGTTTACCAGGTAAGTGTGCACGATAAAATATCTGCCATGAGGAACATGTTGTCTATGCATCATGAAATAATAGTAAGAGCTAACATTTACACAGTACCAACCTTTGCCAAGCACTCGTCTAACCTTATTGGAAAAATCACATTGTTATTTCACTTTACACATGAGGAAACCAAGATAAAGAGAGATTATGTACTTTGTCCCTGGAGATAAAGCTATTAAAGGGCAGAGCCAAGACTTGAAACTAGATAGTCTGCCTCCAGAAGCTGGGCCCATCTGCTTATTAAACAGAGATTTTGTTTTTCCCCCAGATGAAAGGAAAATAACAAAAAAGCTTAGAGTTCATGAGTTCTGCAATGAAAGGAATATTTGAAACAGTACTTGATTTATTATCCAGGCTTGGTTTTTCAGATGCAAGCGTTGGATATATTTCACAGTAACTTTAAAAAATATAAGACAAAATAAATTGACAATGGTATCTGAGAGAGTTAATTTAATTAGGCAGCAATTACTCCTTTCCTCCTAATACAATAAAATCAAATCTGTTTGAAAAATAAAGAAACAACAAAGAGAGTTTCTATAGCAGTAATTACCATAACCTACTTTTCATTTATTTTTTATCTCTTTCTTTTAAATGAAACACTTAGTGAAAGAAAAGCATGAGTTTTAATTCATCATAGGTTTCTTTCTCTTTAACACAAGGATAAAGTTGAAGTTAATAAATGACAAAAGGGAAATATGTGAAAATCTAGATTTATAAGGAATAAATGAAATATCCTAAAAGGAAGGCAACTGCTGGCATACTTGTTCTTGTATTGATTTTATTCATGTG
>NW_012136414.1:4998571-4999423 GCF_000956105.1 Propithecus coquereli | reverse complement strand
ATAAAGATCATGTAGAAAATTATTAAGAGATAAGGCAATGAAAACCAGTTGGAGACTAACCATAGAGATACAATTCTAGGGATAAGCAACAGATACCACCGAGAGTTGTGTGACTAGAACTCTGTTTCAGATAATTATGCTGGGAAGGCAGTCTATAACAGGATGGATTGGACAAAAGTATGGGAGGAGGGTAGCAGACTGTTAGGTGGTATTGGTTTGAGATGGGGCTATTGAATTACATAATTAGTCACTCAATGAACAGTTATGGAGTGCCAACTCTGCACCAGCCAGGATAGACAGGAGACACAGTGAGGAAGCAGACAAATAAAGTCTCTGTCCTCAAAGAGTTTATATTCTTGTTTGCAGAGATAGACAATAAGCACATAAACATATAATACAATAAGTCCTCAGTTAACATCACTGATAGGTTCTTGGAAGCTACAACCTTAAGTGAAACGAAGTATAATGAAACCAATTTTACCATACTCTAATTGATACACACAGAGTTAAGTTCCTGCAGCATATTTCTTGTCACAAAAACATCACCACACTTCTAAATAAAGATCTCAAATACCTCTAAAATTAAATACTGAAATAAATGTGAACTATACGTATATTTAAGAAAGATTAATAAAAACAAAGAAGATAATGATTTGCTCAATTTTTGGCAAACAGTGAGGGACAGTGGGTTAAGTCAAAGGATGAATATTTCCAAAGCGAAAATTGTAAGGAGCCCCTCCTAGCACCGTACAGTTCAGAAACAAACAAGAACAAACATGGTGTTTATTGTTGTGCATTTGTATAATTATCGTATACCTTATTAATTTTTATTTTACAATAATTTGTATTCAA